>NW_028115758.1:0-97914 GCF_964273445.1 Streptopelia decaocto
CATTCCCATTGAAACTTTTCAAATCCCTCTCAAAATTGTTGAAATTCTCTTGAAGCTTTTAAAATTCTCTCTAGAATTTTCAAAATCCATGGCCACATGTTTACAATTTCACGTCAAAAAATGGCTAAAATTCCAGTTGAAATTTTTTCAAAGTCCCTTAAAAATTTTCCAATTTTTGTCCCAATTCTTCCCATTCCATTGAAACTTTTCAAATCCCTCTCAAAATTGTTGAAATTCTCTTGAAGATTTTAAAATTCTCTCTAGAATTTTCAAAATCCATGGCCACATGTTTACAATTTCACGTCAAAAAATGGCTAAAATTCCAGTTGAAATTTTTTCAAAGTCCCTCAAAAATTTTCCAATTTTTGTCCCAATTCTTCCCATTCCCATTGAAACTTTTCAAATCCCTCTCAGAATTGTTGAAATTCTCTTGAAGCTTTTAAAATTCTCTCTAGAATTTTCAAAATCCATGGCCACATGTTTACAATTTCACGTCAAAAAATGGCTAAAATTCCAGTTGAAATTTTTTCAAAGTCCCTGAAAAATTTTCCAATTTTTGTCCCAATTCTTCCCATTCCCATTGAAACTTTTCAAATCCCTCTCAAAATTGTTGAAATTCTGTTGAAGCTTTTAAAATTCTCTCTAGAATTTTCAAAATCCATGTCCACATGTTTACAATTTCACGTCAAAAAATGGCTAAAATTCCAGTTGAAATTTTTTCAAAGTCCCTTAAAAATTTTCCAATTTTTGTCCCAATTCTTCCCATTCCCATTGAAACTTTTCAAATCCCTCTCAAAATTGTTGAAATTCTCTTGAAGCTTTTAAAATTCTCTCTAGAATTTTCAAAATCCATGGCCACATGTTTACAATTTCACGTCAAAAAATGGCTAAAATTCCAGTTGAAATTTTTTCAAAGTCCCTGAAAAATTTTCCAATTTTTGTCCCAATTCTTCCCATTCCCATTGAAACTTTTCAAATCCCTCTCAAAATTGTTGAAATTCTCTTGAAGCTTTTAAAATTCTCTCTAGAATTTTCAAAATCCATGTCCACATGTTCACAATTTCATGTCAAAAAATTCCTAAAATTCCAGTTGAAATTTTTTCAAAGTCCCTTAAAAATTTTCCAATTTTTGTCCCAATTCTTCCCATTCCCATTGAAACTTTTCAAATCCCTCTCAAAATTGTTGAAATTCTCTTGAAGCTTTTAAAATTCTCTCTAGAATTTTCAAAATCCATGTCCACATGTTTACAATTTCACGTCAAAAAATGGCTAAAATTCCAGTTGAAATTTTTTCAAAGTCCCTTAAAAATTTTCCAATTTTTGTCCCAATTCTTCCCATTCCCATTGAAACTTTTCAAATCCCTCTCAAAATTGTTGAAATTCTCTTGAAGCTTTTAAAATTCTCTCTAGAATTTTCAAAATCCATGGCCACATGTTTACAATTTCACGTCAAAAAATGGCTAAAATTCCAGTTGAAATTTTTTCAAAGTCCCTTAAAAATTTTCCAATTTTTGTCCCAATTCTTCCCATTCCCATTGAAACTTTTCAAATCCCTCTCAAAATTGTTGAAATTCTCTTGAAGCTTTTAAAATTCTCTCTAGAATTTTCAAAATCCATGTCCACATGTTCACAATTTCATGTCAAAAAATTCCTAAAATTCCAGTTGAAATTTTTTCAAAGTCCCTTAAAAATTTTCCAATTTTTGTCCCAATTCTTCCCATTCCCATTGAAACTTTTCAAATCCCTCTCAAAATTGTTGAAATTCTCTTGAAGCTTTTAAAATTCTCTCTAGAATTTTCAAAATCCATGGCCACATGTTTACAATTTCACGTCAAAAAATGGCTAAAATTCCAGTTGAAATTTTTTCAAAGTCCCTTAAAAATTTTCCAATTTTGTCCCAATTCTTCCCATTCCCATTGAAACTTTTCAAATCCCTCTCAAAATTGTTGAAATTCTCTTGAAGCTTTTAAAATTCTCTCTAGAATTTTCAAAATCCATGGCCACATGTTTACAATTTCACGTCAAAAAATGGCTAAAATTCCAGTTGAAATTTTTCAAAGTCCCTCAAAAATTTTCCAATTTTTGTCCCAATTCTTCCCATTCCCATTGAAACTTTTCAAATCCCTCTCAAAATTGTTGAAATTCTCTTGAAGCTTTTAAAATTCTCTCTAGAATTTTCAAAATCCACTTCAACATGTTTACAATTTCACGTCAAAAATGGCTAAAATTCCAGTTGAAATTTTTTCAAAGTCCCTTAAAAATTTTCCAATTTTTGTCCCAATTCTTCCCATTCCCATTGAAACTTTTCAAATCCGTCTGAAAATTGTTGAAATTCTCTTGAAGCTTTTAAAATTCTCTCTAGAATTTTCAAAATCCATGGCCACATGTTTACAATTTCACGTCAAAAAATGGCTAAAATTCCAGTTGAAATTCTTTCAAAGTCCCTTAAAAATTTTCCAATTTTTGTCCCAATTCTTCCCATTCCCATTGAAACTTTTCAAATCCCTCTCAAAATTGTTGAAATTCTCTTGAAGCTTTTAAAATTCTCTCTAGAATTTTCAAAATCCATGGCCACATGTTTACAATTTCACGTCAAAAAATGGCTAAAATTCCAGTTGAAATTTTTCAAAGTCCCTTAAAAATTTTCCAATTTTTGTCCCAATTCTTCCCATTCCCATTGAAACTTTTCAAATCCCTCTCAAAATTGTTGAAATTCTCTTGAAGCTTTTAAAATTCTCTCTAGAATTTTCAAAATCCATGTCCACATGTTTACAATTTCACGTCAAAAATTGCTAAAATTCCAGTTGAAATTTTTTCAAAGTCCCTCAAAAATTTTCCAATTTTTGTCCCAATTCTTCCCATTCCCATTGAAACTTTTCAAATCCCTCTCAAAATTGTTGAAATTCTCTTGAAGCTTTTAAAATTCTCTCTAGAATTTTCAAAATCCATGGCCACATGTTTACAATTTCATGTCAAAAAATTGCTAAAATTCCAGTTGAAATTTTTTCAAAGTCCCTTAAAAATTTTCCAATTTTTGTCCCAATTCTTCCCATTCCCATTGAAACTTTTCAAATCCCTCTCAGAATTGTTGAAATTCTGTTGAAGCTTTTAAAATTCTCTCTAGAATTTTCAAAATCCATGTCCACATGTTTACAATTTCACGTCAAAAAATGGCTAAAATTCCAGTTGAAATTTTTTCAAAGTCCCTTAAAAATTTTCCAATTTTTGTCCCAATTCTTCCCATTCCCATTGAAACTTTTCAAATCCCTCTCAAAATTGTTGAAATTCTCTTGAAGCTTTTAAAATTCTCTCTAGAATTTTCAAAATCCATGTCCACATGTTCACAATTTCATGTCAAAAAATTCCTAAAATTCCAGTTGAAATTTTTTCAAAGTCCCTTAAAAATTTTCCAATTTTTGTCCCAATTCTTCCCATTCCATTGAAACTTTTCAAATCCCTCTCAAAATTGTTGAAATTCTCTTGAAGCTTTTAAAATTCTCTCTAGAATTTTCAAAATCCATGGCCACATGTTTACAATTTCAACGTCAAAAAATGGCTAAAATTCCAGTTGAAATTTTTTCAAAGTCCCTTAAAAATTTTCCAATTTTTGTCCCAATTCTTCCCATTCCCATTGAAACTTTTCAAATCCCTCTCAAAATTGTTGAAATTCTCTTGAAGATTTTAAAATTCTCTCTAGAATTTTCAAAATCCATGGCCACATGTTTACAATTTCACGTCAAAAAATGGCTAAAATTCCAGTTGAAATTTTTTCAAAGTCCCTCAAAAATTTTCCAATTTTTGTCCCAATTCTTCCCATTCCCATTGAAACTTTTCAAATCCCTCTCAGAATTGTTGAAATTCTCTTGAAGCTTTTAAAATTCTCTCTAGAATTTCAAAATCCATGGCCACATGTTTACAATTTCACGTCAAAAAATGGCTAAAATTCCAGTTGAAATTTTTTCAAAGTCCCTGAAAAATTTTCCAATTTTTGTCCCAATTCTTCCCATTCCCATTGAAACTTTTCAAATCCCTCTCAAATTGTTGAAATTCTGTTGAAGCTTTTAAAATTCTCTCTAGAATTTTCAAAATCCATGTCCACATGTTTACAATTTCACGTCAAAAAATGGCTAAAATTCCAGTTGAAATTTTTTCAAAGTCCCTTAAAAATTTTCCAATTTTTGTCCCAATTCTTCCCATTCCCATTGAAACTTTTCAAATCCCTCTCAAAATTGTTGAAATTCTCTTGAAGCTTTTAAAATTCTCTCTAGAATTTTCAAAATCCATGGCCACATGTTTACAATTTCACGTCAAAAAATGGCTAAAATTCCAGTTGAAATTTTTTCAAAGTCCCTTAAAAATTTTCCAATTTTTGTCCCAATTCTTCCCATTCCCATTGAAACTTTTCAAATCCCTCTCAAAATTGTTGAAATTCTCTTGAAGCTTTTAAAATTCTCTCTAGAATTTTCAAAATCCATGTCCACATGTTCACAA
Source organism: Streptopelia decaocto (assembly GCF_964273445.1). NCBI lineage: Eukaryota > Metazoa > Chordata > Aves > Columbiformes > Columbidae > Streptopelia > Streptopelia decaocto. The sequence continues at coordinate 4,492 of NW_028115758.1, forward strand.
TTTCATGTCAAAAAATTCCTAAAATTCCAGTTGAAATTTTTCAAAGTCCCTTAAAAATTTCCAATTTTTGTCCCAATTCTTCCCATTCCCATTGAAACTTTTCAAATCCCTCTCAAAATTGTTGAAATTCTCTTGAAGCTTTTTAAAATTCTCTCTAGAATTTTCAAATCCATGGCCACATGTTTACAATTTCACGTCAAAAAATGGCTAAAATTCCAGTTGAAATTTTTTTCAAAGTCCCTTAAAAATTTTCCAATTTTTGTCCCAATTCTTCCCATTCCCATTGAAACTTTTCAAATCCCTCTCAAAATTGTTGAAATTCTCTTGAAGCTTTTAAAATTCTCTCTAGAATTTTCAAAATCCATGGCCACATGTTTACAATTTCACGTCAAAAAATGGCTAAAATTCCAGTTGAAATTTTTCAAAGTCCCTCAAAAATTTTCCAATTTTTGTCCCAATTCTTCCCATTCCCATTGAAACTTTTCAAATCCCTCTCAAAATTGTTGAAATTCTCTTGAAGCTTTTAAAATTCTCTCTAGAATTTTCAAAATCCACTTCAACATGTTTACAATTTCACGTCAAAAAATGGCTAAAATTCCAGTTGAAATTTTTTCAAAGTCCCTTAAAAATTTTCCAATTTTTGTCCCAATTCTTCCCATTCCCATTGAAACTTTTCAAATCCCTCTCAAAATTGTTGAAATTCTCTTGAAGCTTTTAAAATTCTCTCTAGAATTTTCAAAATCCATGGCCACATGTTTACAATTTCACGTCAAAAAATGGCTAAAATTCCAGTTGAAATTCTTTCAAAGTCCCTTAAAAATTTTCCAATTTTGTCCCAATTCTTCCCATTCCCATTGAAACTTTTCAAATCCCTCTCAAAATTGTTGAAATTCTCTTGAAGCTTTTAAAATTCTCTCTAGAATTTTCAAAATCCATGTCCACATGTTTACAATTTCACGTCAAAAAATGGCTAAAATTCCAGTTGAAATTTTTTCAAAGTCCCTTAAAAATTTTCCAATTTTTGTCCCAATTCTTCCCATTCCCATTGAAACTTTTCAAATCCCTCTCAGAATTGTTGAAATTCTCTTGAAGCTTTTAAAATTCTCTCTAGAATTTTCAAAATCCATGTCCACATGTTTACAATTTCACGTCAAAAAATTGCTAAAATTCCAGTTGAAATTTTTTCAAAGTCCCTCAAAATTTTCCAATTTTTGTCCCAATTCTTCCCATTCCCATTGAAACTTTTCAAATCCCTCTCAAAATTGTTGAAATTCTCTTGAAGCTTTTAAAATCCTCTCTAGAATTTTCAAAATCCATGGCCACATGTTTACAATTTCATGTCAAAAAATTGCTAAAATTCCAGTTGAAATTTTTTCAAAGTCCCTTAAAAATTTTCCAATTTTTGTCCCAATTCTTCCCATTCCCATTGAAACTTTTCAAATCCCTCTCAAAATTGTTGAAATTCTGTTGAAGCTTTTAAAATTCTCTCTAGAATTTTCAAATCCATGGCCACATGTTTACAATTTCACGTCAAAAAATGGCTAAAATTCCAGTTGAAATTTTTTCAAAGTCCCTGAAAAATTTTCCAATTTTTGTCCCAATTCTTCCCATTCCCATTGAAACTTTTCAAATCCCTCTCAAAATTGTTGAAATTCTCTTGAAGCTTTTAAAATTCTCTCTAGAATTTTCAAAATCCATGGCCACATGTTTACAATTTCACGTCAAAAAATTGCTAAAATTCCAGTTGAAATTTTTTCAAAGTCCTTAAAAATTTTCCAATTTTTGTCCCAATTCTTCCCATTCCCATTGAAACTTTTCAAATCCCTCTCAAAATTGTTGAAATTCTCTTGAAGCTTTTAAAATTCTCTCTAGAATTTTCAAAATCCATGTCCACATGTTGACAATTTCACGTCAAAAAATGGCTAAAATTCCAGTTGAAATTTTTCAAAGTCCCTTCAAAATTTTCCAATTTTTGTCCCAATTCTTCCCATTCCCATTGAAACTTTTCAAATCCCTCTCAAAATTGTTGAAATTCTCTTGAAGCTTTTAAATTCTCTCTAGAATTTTCAAAATCCATGGCCACATGTTTACAATTTCACGTCAAAAAATGGCTAAAATTCCAGTTGAAATTTTTTCAAAGTCCCTGAAAAATTTTCCAATTTTTGTCCCAATTCTTCCCATTCCCATTGAAACTTTTCAAATCCCTCTCAAAATTGTTGAAATTCTCTTGAAGATTTTAAAATTCTCTCTAGAATTTTCAAAATCCATGGCCACATGTTTACAATTTCACGTCAAAAAATGGCTAAAATTCCAGTTGAAATTTTTTCAAAGTCCCTCAAAAATTTTCCAATTTTTGTCCCAATTCTTCCCATTCCAATTGAAACTTTTCAAATCCCTCTCAGAATTGTTGAAATTCTCTTGAAGCTTTTAAATTCTCTCTAGAATTTTCAAAATCCATGGCCACATGTTTACAATTTCACGTCAAAAAATGGCTAAAATTCCAGTTGAAATTTTTTCAAAGTCCCTGAAAAATTTTCCAATTTTTGTCCCAATTCTTCCCATTCCCATTGAAACTTTTCAAATCCCTCTCAAAATTGTTGAAATTCTGTTGAAGCTTTTAAAATTCTCTCTAGAGTTTTCAAAATCCATGTCCACATGTTTACAATTTCACGTCAAAAAATGGCTAAAATTCCAGTTGAAATTTTTTCAAAGTCCCTTAAAAATTTTCCAATTTTTGTCCCAATTCTTCCCATTCCCATTGAAACTTTTCAAATCCCTCTCAGAACTGTTGAAATTCTCTTGAAGCTTTTAAAATTCTCTCTAGAATTTTCAAAATCCATGGCCACATGTTTACAATTTCACGTCAAAAAATGGCTAAAATTCCAGTTGAAATTTTTTCAAAGTCCCTTAAAAATTTTCCAATTTTTGTCCCAATTCTTCCCATTCCCATTGAAACTTTTCAAATCCCTCTCAAAATTGTTGAAATTCTCTTGAAGCTTTTAAAATTCTCTCTAGAATTTTCAAATCCATGGCCACATGTTTACAATTTCACGTCAAAAAATGGCTAAAATTCCAGTTGAAATTTTTTCAAAGTCCCTTAACAATTTTCCAATTTTTGTCCCAATTCTTCCCATTCCCATTGAAACTTTTCAAATCCCTCTCAAAATTGTTGAAATTCTCTTGAAGCTTTTAAAATTCTCTCTAGAAATTTCAAAATCCATGGCCACATGTTTACAATTTCACGTCAAAAAATGGCTAAATTCCAGTTGAAATTTTTTCAAAGTCCCTTAAAAATTTTCCAATTTTTGTCCCAATTCTTCCCATTCCCATTGAAACTTTTCAAACCCTCTCAAAATTGTTGAAATTCTCTTGAAGCTTTTAAAATTCTCTCTAGAATTTTCAAAATCCATGTCCACATGTTGACAATTTCACGTCAAAAAATGGCTAAAATTCCAGCTGAATTTTTTTCAAAGTCCCTTAAAAATTTTCCAATTTTTGTCCCAATTCTTCCCATTCCCATTGAAACTTTTCAAATCCCTCTCAAAATTGTTGAAATTCTCTTGAAGCTTTTAAAATTCTCTCTAGAATTTTCAAAATCCATGTCCACATGTTGACAATTTCACGTCAAAAAATGGCTAAAATTCCAGTTGAAATTTTTTCAAAGTCCCTTAAAAATTTTCCAATTTTTGTCCCAATTCTTCCCATTCCCATTGAAACTTTTCAAATCCCTCTCAAAATTGTTGAAATTCTGTTAAAGCTTTTAAAATTCTCTCTAGAATTTTCAAAATCCATGGCCACAGGTTTACAATTTCACGTCAAAAAATTGCTAAAATTCCAGTTGAAATTTTTTCAAAGTCCCTTAAAAATTTTCCAATTTTTGTCCCAATTCTTCCCATTCCCATTGAAACTTTTCAAATCCCTCTCAAAATTGTTGAAATTCTCTTGAAGCTTTTAAAATTCTCTCTAGAATTTTCAAAATCCATGTCCACATGTTTACAATTTCATGTCAAAAAATGGCTAAAATTCCAGTTGAAATTTTTTCAAAGTCCCTTAAAAATTTTCCAATTTTTGTCCCAATTCTTCCCATTCCCATTGAAACTTTTCAAATCCCTCTCAAAATTGTTGAAATTCTCTTGAAGCTTTTAAAATTCTCTCTAGAATTTTCAAAATCCATGGCCACATGTTTACAATTTCACATCAAAAAATGGCTAAAATTCCAGTTGAAATTTTTTCAAAGTCCCTTAAAAATTTTCCAATTTTTGTCCCAATTCTTCCCATTCCCATTGAAACTTTCAAATCCCTCTCAAAATTGTTGAAATTCTCTTTAAGCTTTTAAAATTCTCTCTAGAATTTTCAAAATCTATGTCCACATGTTTACAATTTCACGTCAAAAAATGGCTAAAATTCCAGTTGAAATTTTTTCAAAGTCCCTTAAAAGTTTTCCAATTTTTGTCCCAATTCTTCCCATTCCCATTGAAACTTTTCAAATCCCTCTCAGAATTTTTGAAATTCTCTTGAAGCTTTTAAAATTCTCTCTAGAATTTTCAAAATCCATGGCCACATGTTTACAATTTCACGTCAAAAAATTGCTAAAATTCCAGTTGAAATTTTTTTCAAAGTCCCTTAAAAAATTTCCAATTTTTGTCCCAATTCTTCCCATTCCCATTGAAACTTTTCAAATCCCTCTCAAAATTGTTGAAATTCTCTTGAAGCTTTTAAAATTCTCTCTAGAATTTTCAAAATCCATGGCCACATGTTTACAATTTCACGTCAAAAAATGGCTAAAATTCCAGTTGAAATTTTTTCAAAGTCCCTTAAAAATTTTCCAATTTTTGTCCCAATTCTTCCCATTCCCATTGAAACTTTTCAAATCCCTCTCAAAATTGTTGAAATTCTGTTGAAGCTTTTAAAATTCTCTCTAGAATTTTCAAAATCCACTTCAACAAGTTTACAATTTCACATCAAAAAATGGCTAAAATTCCAGTTGAAATTTTTTTCAAAGTCCCTCAAAAATTTTCCAATTTTTGTCCCAATTCTTCCCATTCCCATTGAAACTTTTCAAATCCCTCTCAAAATTGTTGAAATTCTCTTGAAGCTTTTAAAATTCTCTCTAGAATTTTCAAAATCCATGGCCACATGTTTACAATTTCACGTCAAAAAATGGCTAAAATTCCAGTTGAAATTTTTTCAAAATCCCTTAAAAATTTTCCAATTTTTGTCCCAATTCTTCCCATTCCCATTGAAACTTTTCAAATCCCTCTCAAAATTGTTGAAATTCTCTTGAAGCTTTTAAAATTCTCTCTAGAATTTTCAAAATCCATGTCCACATGTTTACAATTTCACATAAAAAAAATTGCTAAAATTCCAGTTGAAATTTTTTCAAAGTCCCTTAAAAATTTTCCAATTTTTGTCCCAATTCTTCCCATTCCCATTGAAACTTTTCAAATCCCTCTCAAAATTGTTGAAATTCTGTTGAAGCTTTTAAAATTCTCTCTAGAATTTTCAAAATCCATGTCCACATGTTTACAATTTCACGTCAAAAAATGGCTAAAATTCCAGTTGAAATTTTTTCAAAGTCCCTTAAAAATTTTCCAATTTTTGTCCCAATTCTTCCCATTCCCATTGAAACTTTTCAAATCCCTCTCAAAATTGTTGAAATTCTCTTGAAGCTTTTAAAATTCTCTCTAGAAATTTCAAAATCCATGGCCACATGTTTACAATTTCACATCAAAAAATGGCTAAAATTCCAGTTGAAATTTTTTCAAAGTCCCTGAAAAATTTTCCAATTTTTGTCCCAATTCTTCCCATTCCCATTGAAACTTTTCAAATCCCTCTCAAAATTGTTGAAATTCTCTTGAAGCTTTTAAAATTCTCTCTAGAATTTTCAAAATCCATGGCCACATGTTTACAATTTCATGTCAAAAAATTACTAAAATTCCAGTTGAAATTTTTTCAAAGTCCCTGAAAAATTTTCCAATTTTTGTCCCAATTCTTCCCATTCCCATTGAAACTTTTCAAATCCCTCTCAGAATTGTTGAAATTCTCTTGAAGCTTTTAAAATTCTCTCTAGAATTTTCAAAATCCATGTCCACATGTTTACAATTTCACGTCAAAAAATGGCTAAAATTCCAGTTGAAATTTTTTCAAAGTCCCTTAAAAATTTTCCAATTTTTGTCCCAATTCTTCCCATTCCCATTGAAACTTTTCAAATCCCTCTCAAAATTGTTGAAATTCTCTTGAAGCTTTTAAAATTCTCTCTAGAATTTTCAAAATCCACTTCAACATGTTTACAATTTCACGTCAAAAAATGGCTAAAATTCCAGTTGAAATTTTTTCAAAGTCCCTGAAAAATTTTCCAATTTTTGTCCCAATTCTTCCCATTCCCATTGAAACTTTTCAAATCCCTCTCAAAATTGTTGAAATTCTCTTGAAGCTTTTAAAATTCTCTCTAGAATTTTCAAAATCCATGGCCACATGTTTACAATTTCACGTCAAAAAATGGCTAAAATTCCAGTTGAAATTTTTTCAAAGTCCCTTAAAAATTTTCCAATTTTTGTCCCAATTCTTCCCATTCCCATTGAAACTTTTCAAATCCCTCTCAAAATTGTTGAAATTCTCTTGAAGCTTTTAAAATTCTCTCTAGAATTTTCAAAATCCATGTCCACATGTTTACAATTTCATGTCAAAAAATGGCTAAAATTCCAGTTGAAATTTTTTCAAAGTCCCTTAAAAATTTTCCAATTTTTGTCCCAATTCTTCCCATTCCCATTGAAACTTTTCAAATCCCTCTCAAAATTGTTGAAATTCTGTTGAAGCTTTTAAAATTCTCTCTAGAATTTTCAAAATCCACTTCAACATGTTTACAATTTCACGTCAAAAAATGGCTAAAATTCCAGTTGAAATTTTTTCAAAGTCCCTTAAAAATTTTCCAATTTTTGTCCCAATTCTTCCCATTCCCATTGAAACTTTTCAAATCCCTCTCAAAATTGTTGAAATTCTGTTGAAGCTTTTAAAATTCTCTCTAGAATTTTCAAAATCCATGGCCACATGTTTACAATTTCACATCAAAAAATGACTAAAATTCCAGTTGAAATTTTTTCAAAGTCCCTTAAAAATTTTCCAATTTTTGTCCCAATTCTTCCCATTCCCATTGAAACTTTCAAATCCCTCTCAGAATTGTTGAAATTCTCTTGAAGCTTTTAAAATTCTCTCTAGAATTTTCAAAATCCATGTCCACATGTTTACAATTTCACGTCAAAAAATGGCTAAAATTCCAGTTGAAATTTTTTCAAAGTCCCTGAAAAATTTTCCAATTTTTGTCCCAATTCTTCCCATTCCCATTGAAACTTTTCAAATCCCTCTCAAAATTGTTGAAATTCTCTTGAAGCTTTTAAAATTCTCTCTAGAATTTTCAAAATCCACTTCAACATGTTTACAATTTCACGTCAAAAAATGGCTAAAATTCCAGTTGAAATTTTTTCAAAGTCCCTTCAAAATTTTCCAATTTTTGTCCCAATTCTTCCCATTCCCATTGAAACTTTTCAAATCCCTCTCAAAATTGTTGAAATTCTCTTGAAGCTTTTAAAATTCTCTCTAGAATTTTCAAAATCCATGGCCACATGTTTACAATTTCACGTCAAAAAATTGCTAAAATTCCAGTTGAAATTTTTTCAAAGTCCCTTAAAAATTTTCCAATTTTTGTCCCAATTCTTCCCATTCCCATTGAAACTTTTCAAATCCCTCTCAAAATTGTTGAAATTCTCTTTAAGCTTTTAAAATTCTCTCTAGAATTTTCAAAATCCATGGCCACATGTTTACAATTTCACGTCAAAAAATGGCTAAAATTCCAGTTGAAATTTTTTCAAAGTCCCTTCAAAATTTTCCAATTTTTGTCCCAATTCTTCCCATTCCCATTGAAACTTTTCAAATCCCTCTCAAAATTGTTGAAATTCTCTTGAAGCTTTTAAAATTCTCTCTAGAATTTTCAAAATCCATGGCCACATGTTTACAATTTCACGTCAAAAAATTGCTAAAATTCCAGTTGAAATTTTTTCAAAGTCCCTTAAAATTTTCCAATTTTTGTCCCAATTCTTCCCATTCCCATTGAAACTTTTCAAATCCCTCTCAAAATTGTTGAAATTCTCTTGAAGCTTTTAAAATTATCTCTAGAATTTTCAAAATCCATGTCCACATGTTTACAATTTCACGTCAAAAAATGGCTAAAATTCCAGTTGAAATTTTTTCAAAGTCCCTTCAAAATTTTCCAATTTTTGTCCCAATTCTTCCCATTCCCATTGAAACTTTTCAAATCCCTCTCAAAATTGTTGAAATTCTCTTGAAGCTTTTAAAATTCTCTCTAGAATTTTCAAAATCCATGGCCACATGTTTACAATTTCACGTCAAAAAATTGCTAAAATTCCAGTTGAAATTTTTTCAAAGTCCCTTAAAAATTTTCCAATTTTTGTCCCAATTCTTCCCATTCCCATTGAAACTTTTCAAATCCCTCTCAAAATTGTTGAAATTCTCTTGAAGCTTTTAAAATTCTCTCTAGAATTTTCAAAATCCATGTCCACATGTTTACAATTTCACGTCAAAAAATGGCTAAAATTCCAGTTGAAATTTTTTCAAAGTCCCTTAAAAATTTTCCAATTTTTGTCCCAATTCTTCCCATTCCCATTGAAACTTTTCAAATCCCTCTCAAAATTGTTGAAATTCTCTTGAAGCTTTTAAAATTCTCTCTAGAATTTTCAAAATCCATGTCCACATGTTTACAATTTCACGTCAAAAAATGGCTAAAATTCCAGTTGAAATTTTTTCAAAGTCCCTTAAAAATTTTCCAGTTTTTGTCCCAATTCTTCCCATTCCCATTGAAACTTTTCAAATCCCTCTCAAAATTGTTGAAATTCTGTTGAAGCTTTTAAAATTCTCTCTAGAATTTTCAAAATCCATGGCCACATGTTGACAATTTCACGTCAAAAAATGGCTAAAATTCCAGTTGAAATTTTTTCAAAGTCCCTTAAAAATTTTCCAATTTTTGTCCCAATTCTTCCCATTCCCATTGAAACTTTTCAAATCCCTCTCAAAATTGTTGAAATTCTGCTGAAGCTTTTAAAATTCTCTCTAGAATTTTCAAAATCCATGGCCACATGTTTACAATTTCACGTCAAAAAATGGCTAAAATTCCAGTTGAAATTTTTTCAAAGTCCCTTAAAAATTTTCCAATTTTTGTCCCAATTCTTCCCATTCCCATTGAAACTTTTCAAATCCCTCTCAAAATTGTTGAAATTCTCTTGAAGCTTTTAAAATTCTCTCTAGAATTTTCAAAATCCATGGCCACATGTTTACAATTTCACGTCAAAAAATGGCTAAAATTCCAGTTGAAATTTTTTCAAAGTCCCTTAAAAATTTTCCAATTTTTGTCCCAATTCTTCCCATTCCCATTGAAACTTTTCAAATCCCTCTCAAAATTGTTGAAATTCTCTTGAAGCTTTTAAAATTCTCTCTAGAATTTTCAAAATCCATGGCCACATGTTTACAATTTCACATCAAAAAATGGCTAAAATTCCAGTTGAAATTTTTTCAAAGTCCCTTAAAAATTTTCCAATTTTTGTCCCAATTCTTCCCATTCCCATTGAAACTTTTCAAATCCCTCTCAAAATTGTTGAAATTCTCTTGAAGCTTTTAAAATTCTCTCTAGAATTTTCAAATCCATGGCCACATGTTGACAATTTCACGTCAAAAAATGGCTAAAATTCCAGTTGAAATTTTTTCAAAGTCCCTTCAAAATTTTCCAATTTTTGTCCCAATTCTTCCCATTCCCATTGAAACTTTTCAAATCCCTCTCAAAATTGTTGAAATTCTCTTGAAGCTTTTAAAATTCTCTCTAGAATTTTCAAAATCCATGTCCACATGTTTACAATTTCACGTCAAAAAATGGCTAAAATTCCAGTTGAAATTTTTTCAAAGTCCCTTAAAAATTTTCCAATTTTTGTCCCAATTCTTCCCATTCCCATTGAAACTTTTCAAATCCCTCTCAAAATTGTTGAAATTCTCTTTAAGCTTTTAAAATTCTCTCTAGAATTTTCAAAATCCATGTCCACAGGTTTACAATTTCACATCAAAAAATGGCTAAAATTCCAGTTGAAATTTTTTCAAAGTCCCTGAAAAATTTTCCAATTTTTGTCCCAATTCTTCCCATTCCCATTGAAACTTTTCAAATCCCTCTCAAAATTGTTGAAATTCTCTTGAAGCTTTTAAAATTCTCTCTAGAATTTTTCAAAATCCACTTCAACATGTATACAATTTCACGTCAAAAAATGGCTAAAATTCCAGTTGAAATTTTTTCAAAGTCCCTGAAAAATTTTCCAATTTTTGTCCCAATTCTTCCCATTCCCATTGAAACTTTTCAAATCCCTCTCAAAATTGTTGAAATTCTCTTGAAGCTTTTAAAATTCTCTCTAGAATTTTCAAAATCCACTTCAACATGTTTACAATTTCACGCCAAAAAATGGCTAAAATTCCAGTTGAAATTTTTTCAAAGTCCCTTAAAAATTTTCCAATTTTTGTCCCAATTCTTCCCATTCCCATTGAAACTTTTCAAATCCCTCTCAAAATTGTTGAAATTCTCTTGAAGCTTTTAAAATTCTCTCTAGAATTTTCAAAATCCATGGCCACATGTTTACAATTTCACATCAAAAAATGGCTGAAATTCCAGTTGAAATTTTTTCAAAGTCCCTTAAAAATTTTCCAATTTTTGTCCCAATTCTTCCCATTCCCATTGAAACTTTTCAAATCCCTCTCAAAATTGTTGAAATTCTCTTGAAGCTTTTAAAATTCTCTCTAGAATTTTCAAAATCCATGGCCACATGTTTACAATTTCACGTCAAAAAATGGCTAAAATTCCAGTTGAAATTTTTTCAAAGTCCCTGAAAAATTTTCCAATTTTTGTCCCAATTCTTCCCATTCCCATTGAAACTTTTCAAATCCCTCTCAAAATTGTTGAAATTCTCTTGAAGCTTTTAAAATTCTCTCTAGAATTTTCAAAATCCATGTCCACATGTTTACAATTTCACGTCAAAAAATGGCTAAAATTCCAGTTGAAATTTTTTCAAAGTCCCTTAAAAATTTTCCAATTTTTGTCCCAATTCTTCCCATTCCCATTGAAACTTTTCAAATCCCTCTCAAAATTGTTGAAATTCTGTTGAAGCTTTTAAAATTCTCTCTAGAATTTTCAAAATCCATGTCCACATGTTTACAATTTCACGTAACAAAATGGCTAATATTCCAGTTGAAATTTTTTCAAAGTCCCTAAAAGATTTTCCAATTTTTGTCCCAATTCTTCCCATTCCCATTGAAACTTTTCAAATCCCTCTCAAAATTGTTGAAATTCTCTTGAAGCTTTTAAAATTCTCTCTAGAATTTTCAAAATCCACTTCAACATGTTTACAATTTCACGTCAAAAAATGGCTAAAATTCCAGTTGAAATTTTTTCAAAGTCCCTGAAAAATTTTCCAATTTTTGTCCCAATTCTTCCCATTCCCATTGAAACTTTTCAAATCCCTCTCAAAATTGTTGAAATTCTCTTGAAGCTTTTAAAATTCTCTGTAGAATTTTCAAAATCCATGGCCACATATTTACAATTTCACATCAAAAAATGACTAAAATTCCAGTTGAAATTTTTTCAAAGTCCCTTAAAAATTTTCCAATTTTTGTCCCAATTCTTCCCATTCCCATTGAAACTTTTCAAATCCCTCTCAAAATTGTTGAAATTCTCTTTAAGCTTTTAAAATTCTCTCTAGAATTTTCAAAATCCATGTCCACATGTTTACAATTTCACGTCAAAAAATGGCTAAAATTCCAGTTGAAATTTTTTCAAAGTCCCTTAAAAATTTTCCAATTTTTGTCCCAATTCTTCCCATTCCCATTGAAACTTTTCAAATCCCTCTCAGAATTGTTGAAATTCTCTTGAAGCTTTTAAAATTCTCTCTAGAATTTTCAAAATCCATGTCCACATGTTTACAATTTCACGTCAAAAAATGGCTAAAATTCCAGTTGAAATTTTTTCAAAGTCCCTTAAAAATTTTCCAATTTTTGTCCCAATTCTTCCCATTCCCATTGAAACTTTTCAAATCCCTCTCAAAATTGTTGAAATTCTCTTGAAGCTTTTAAAATTCTCTCTAGAATTTTCAAAATCCATGGCCACATGTTTACAATTTCACGTCAAAAAATGGCTAAAATTCCAGTTGAAATTTTTTCAAAGTCCCTGAAAAATTTTCCAATTTTTGTCCCAATTCTTCCCATTCCCATTGAAACTTTTCAAATCCCTCTCAAAATTGTTGAAATTCTCTTGAAGCTTTTAAAATTCTCTCTAGAATTTTCAAAATCCATGGCCACATGTTTACAATTTCACGTCAAAAAATGGCTAAAATTCCAGTTGAAATTTTTTCAAAGTCCCTTAAAAATTTTCCAATTTTTGTCCCAATTCTTCCCATTCCCATTGAAACTTTTCAAATCCCTCTCAAAATTGTTGAAATTCTCTTGAAGCTTTTAAAATTCTCTCTAGAATTTTCAAAATCCATGGCCACATGTTTACAATTTCACGTCAAAAAATGGCTAAAATTCCAGTTGAAATTTTTTCAAAGTCCCTTAAAAATTTTCCAATTTTTGTCCCAATTCTTCCCATTCCCATTGAAACTTTTCAAATCCCTCTCAAAATTGTTGAAATTCTCTTGAAGCTTTTAAAATTCTCTCTAGAATTTTCAAAATCCATGGCCACATGTTTACAATTTCACGTCAAAAAATGGCTAAAATTCCAGTTGAAATTTTTTCAAAGTCCCTTAAAAATTTTCCAATTTTTGTCCCAATTCTTCCCATTCCCATTGAAACTTTTCAAATCCCTCTCAAAATTGTTGAAATTCTCTTGAAGCTTTTAAAATTCTCTCTAGAATTTTCAAAATCCATGGCCACATGTTTACAATTTCACGTCAAAAAATGGCTAAAATTCCAGTTGAAATTTTTTCAAAGTCCCTTAAAAATTTTCCAATTTTTGTCCCAATTCTTCCCATTCCCATTGAAACTTTTCAAATCCCTCTCAAAATTGTTGAAATTCTCTTGAAGCTTTTAAAATTCTCTCTAGAATTTTCAAAATCCATGGCCACATGTTTACAATTTCACGTCAAAAAATGGCTAAAATTCCAGTTGAAATTTTTTCAAAGTCCCTTAAAAATTTTCCAATTTTTGTCCCAATTCTTCCCATTCCCATTGAAACTTTTCAAATCCCTCTCAAAATTGTTGAAATTCTCTTGAAGCTTTTAAAATTCTCTCTAGAATTTTCAAAATCCATGGCCACATGTTTACAATTTCACGTCAAAAAATGGCTAAAATTCCAGTTGAAATTTTTTCAAAGTCCCTTAAAAATTTTCCAATTTTTGTCCCAATTCTTCCCATTCCCATTGAAACTTTTCAAATCCCTCTCAAAATTGTTGAAATTCTCTTGAAGCTTTAAAAATTCTCTCTAGAATTTTCAAAATCCACTTCAACATGTTTACAATTTCACGTCAAAAAATGGCTAAAATTCCAGTTGAAATTTTTTCAAAGTCCCTGAAAAATTTTCCAATTTTTGTCCCAATTCTTCCCATTCCCATTGAAACTTTTCAAATCCCTCTCAAAATTGTTGAAATTCTGTTGAAGCTTTTAAAATTCTCTCTAGAATTTTCAAAATCCATGGCCACATATTTACAATTTCACATCAAAAAATGACTAAAATTCCAGTTGAAATTTTTTCAAAGTCCCTTAAAAATTTTCCAATTTTTGTCCCAATTCTTCCCATTCCCATTGAAACTTTTCAAATCCCTCTCAAAATTGTTGAAATTCTCTTGAAGCTTTTAAAATTCTCTCTAGAATTTTCAAAATCCATGGCCACATGTTGACAATTTCACGTCAAAAAATGGCTAAAATTCCAGTTGAAATTTTTTCAAAGTCCCTTAAAAATTTTCCAATTTTTGTCCCAATTCTTCCCATTCCCATTGAAACTTTTCAAATCCCTCTCAAAATTGTTGAAATTCTCTTGAAGCTTTTAAAATTCTCTCTAGAATTTTCAAAATCCATGGCCACATGTTTACAATTTCACGTCAAAAAATGGCTAAAATTCCAGTTGAAATTTTTTCAAAGTCCCTGAAAAATTTTCCAATTTTTGTCCCAATTCTTCCCATTCCCATTGAAACTTTTCAAATCCCTCTCAAAATTGTTGAAATTCTCTTGAAGCTTTTAAAATTCTCTCTAGAATTTTCAAAATCCATGGCCACATGTTTACAATTTCACGTCAAAAAATGGCTAAAATTCCAGTTGAAATTTTTTCAAAGTCCCTTAAAAATTTTCCAATTTTTGTCCCAATTCTTCCCATTCCCATTGAAACTTTTCAAATCCCTCTCAAAATTGTTGAAATTCTCTTGAAGCTTTAAAAATTCTCTCTAGAATTTTCAAAATCCACTTCAACATGTTTACAATTTCACGTCAAAAAATGGCTAAAATTCCAGTTGAAATTTTTTCAAAGTCCCTGAAAAATTTTCCAATTTTTGTCCCAATTCTTCCCATTCCCATTGAAACTTTTCAAATCCCTCTCAAAATTGTTGAAATTCTCTTGAAGCTTTTAAAATTCTCTCTAGAATTTTCAAAATCCATGGCCACATATTTACAATTTCACATCAAAAAATGGCTAAAATTCCAGTTGAAATTTTTTCAAAGTCCCTTAAAAATTTTCCAATTTTTGTCCCAATTCTTCCCATTCCCATTGAAACTTTTCAAATCCCTCTCAAAATTGTTGAAATTCTCTTGAAGCTTTTAAAATTCTCTCTAGAATTTTCAAAATCCATGGCCACATGTTGACAATTTCACGTCAAAAAATGGCTAAAATTCCAGTTGAAATTTTTTCAAAGTCCCTTAAAAATTTTCCAATTTTTGTCCCAATTCTTCCCATTCCCATTGAAACTTTTCAAATCCCTCTCAAAATTGTTGAAATTCTCTTGAAGCTTTTAAAATTCTCTCTAGAATTTTCAAAATCCATGGCCACATGTTTACAATTTCACGTCAAAAAATGGCTAAAATTCCAGTTGAAATTTTTTCAAAGTCCCTTAAAAATTTTCCAATTTTTGTCCCAATTCTTCCCATTCCCATTGAAACTTTTCAAATCCCTCTCAAAATTGTTGAAATTCTCTTGAAGCTTTTAAAATTCTCTCTAGAATTTTCAAAATCCATGGCCACATGTTTACAATTTCACGTCAAAAAATGGCTAAAATTCCAGTTGAAATTTTTTGAAAGTCCCTGAAAAATTTTCCAATTTTTGTCCCAATTCTTCCCATTCCCATTGAAACTTTTCAAATCCCTCTCAAAATTGTTGAAATTCTCTTGAAGCTTTTAAAATTCTCTCTAGAATTTTCAAAATCCATGGCCACATGTTTACAATTTCACGTCAAAAATGGCTAAAATTCCAGTTGAAATTTTTTCAAAGTCCCTTAAAAATTTTCCAATTTTTGTCCCAATTCTTCCTATTCCCATTGAAACTTTTCAAATCCCTCTCAAAATTGTTGAAATTCTCTTGAAGCTTTTAAAATTCTCTCTAGAATTTTCAAAATCCATGGCCACATGTTTACAATTTCACGTCAAAAAATGGCTAAAATTCCAGTTGAAATTTTTTCAAAGTCCCTTGAAAATTTTCCAATTTTTGTCCCAATTCTTCCCATTCCCATTGAAACTTTTCAAATCCCTCTCAAAATTGTTGAAATTCTCTTGAAGCTTTTAAAATTCTCTCTAGAATTTTCAAAATCCATGGCCACATGTTTACAATTTCACGTCAAAAAATGGCTAAAATTCCAGTTGAAATTTTTTCAAAGTCCCTTAAAAATTTTCCAATTTTTGTCCCAATTCTTCCCATTCCCATTGAAACTTTTCAAATCCCTCTCAAAATTGTTGAAATTCTCTTGAAGCTTTTAAAATTCTCTCTAGAATTTTCAAAATCCATGGCCACATGTTTACAATTTCACGTCAAAAAATGGCTAAAATTCCAGTTGAAATTTTTTCAAAGTCCTGAAAAATTTTCCAATTTTTGTCCCAATTCTTCCCATTCCCATTGAAACTTTTCAAATCCCTCTCAAAATTGTTGAAATTCTCTTGAAGCTTTTAAAATTCTCTCTAGAATTTTCAAAATCCATGGCCACATGTTTACAATTTCACGTCAAAAAATGGCTAAAATTCCAGTTGAAATTTTTTCAAAGTCCCTGAAAAATTCTCCAATTTTTGTCCCAATTCTTCCCATTCCCATTGAAACTTTTCAAATCCCTCTCAAAATTGTTGAAATTCTCTTGAAGCTTTTAAAATTCTCTCTAGAATTTTCAAAATCCATGGCCACATGTTTACAATTTCACGCCAAAAAATGGCTAAAATTCCAGTTGAAATTTTTTCAAAGTCCCTGAAAAATTTTCCAATTTTTGTCCCAATTCTTCCCATTCCCATTGAAACTTTTCAAATCCCTCTCAAAATTGTTGAAATTCTCTTGAAGCTTTTAAAATTCTCTCTAGAATTTTCAAAATCCATGTCCACATGTTTACAATTTCACATCAAAAAATGGCTAAAATTCCAGTTGAAATTTTTTCAAAGTCCCTTAAAAATTTCCAATTTTTGTCCCAATTCTTCCCATTCCCATTGAAACTTTTCAAATCCCTCTCAAAATTGTTGAAATTCTGTTGAAGCTTTTAAAATTCTCTCTAGAATTTTCAAAATCCATGGCCACATGTTTACAATTTCACGTCAAAAAATGGCTAAAATTCCAGTTGAAATTTTTTCAAAGTCCCTTAAAAATTTTCCAATTTTTGTCCCAATTCTTCCCATTCCCATTGAAACTTTCAAATCCCTCTCAAAATTGTTGAAATTCTCTTGAAGCTTTTAAAATTCTCTCTAGAACTTTCAAAATCCATGTCCACATGTTTACAATTTCACGTCAAAAATGGCTAAAATTCCAGTTGAAATTTTTTCAAAGTCCCTTAAAAATTTTCCAATTTTTGTCCCAATTCTTCCCATTCCCATTGAAACTTTTCAAATCCCTCTCAAAATTGTTGAAATTCTCTTGAAGCTTTTAAAATTCTCTCTAGAATTTTCAAAATCCATGGCCACATGTTTACAATTTCACGTCAAAAAATGGCTAAAATTCCAGTTGAAATTTTTTCAAAGTCTCTTAAAAATTTTCCAATTTTTGTCCCAATTCTTCCCATTCCCATTGAAACTTTTCAAATCCCTCTCAAAATTGTTGAAATTCTCTTGAAGCTTTTAAAATTCTCTCTAGAATTTTCAAAATCCATGGCCACATGTTTACAATTTCACGTCAAAAAATGGCTAAAATTCCAGTTGAAATTTTTTCAAAGTCCCTTCAAAATTTTCCAATTTTTGTCCCAATTCTTCCCATTCCCATTGAAACTTTTCAAATCCCTCTCAAAATTGTTGAAATTCTCTTGAAGCTTTTAAAATTCTCTCTAGAATTTTCAAAATCCATGGCCACATGTTTACAATTTCACGTCAAAAAATGGCTAAAATTCCAGTTGAAATTTTTTCAAAGTCCCTTCAAAATTTTCCAATTTTTGTCCCAATTCTTCCCATTCCCATTGAAACTTTTCAAATCCCTCTCAAAATTGTTGAAATTCTCTTGAAGCTTTTAAAATTCTCTCTAGAATTTTCAAAATCCATGTCCACATGTTTACAATTTCACGTCAAAAAATGGCTAAAATTCCAGTTGAAATTTTTTCAAAGTCCCTTAAAAATTTTCCAATTTTTGTCCCAATTCTTCCCATTCCCATTGAAACTTTTCAAATCCCTCTCAAAATTGTTGAAATTCTCTTGAAGCTTTTAAAATTCTCTCTAGAATTTTCAAAATCCATGTCCACAGGTTTACAATTTCACATCAAAAAATGGCTAAAATTCCAGTTGAAATTTTTTCAAAGTCCCTTAAAAATTTTCCAATTTTTGTCCCAATTCTTCCCATTCCCATTGAAACTTTTCAAATCCCTCTCAAAATTGTTGAAATTCTCTTGAAGCTTTTAAAATTCTCTCTAGAATTTTCAAAATCCACTTCAACATGTATACAATTTCACGTCAAAAATGGCTAAAATTCCAGTTGAAATTTTTTCAAAGTCCCTGAAAAATTTTCCAATTTTTGTCCCAATTCTTCCCATTCCCATTGAAACTTTTCAAATCCCTCTCAAAATTGTTGAAATTCTCTTGAAGCTTTTAAAATTCTCTCTAGAATTTTCAAAATCCACTTCAACATGTTTACAATTTCACGCCAAAAAATGGCTAAAATTCCAGTTGAAATTTTTTCAAAGTCCCTTAAAAATTTTCCAATTTTTGTCCCAATTCTTCCCATTCCCATTGAAACTTTTCAAATCCCTCTCAAAATTGTTGAAATTCTCTTGAAGCTTTTAAAATTCTCTCTAGAATTTTCAAAATCCATGGCCACATGTTTACAATTTCACGTCAAAAAATGGCTAAAATTCCAGTTGAAATTTTTTCAAAGTCCCTTAAAAATTTTCCAATTTTTGTCCCAATTCTTCCCATTCCCATTGAAACTTTTCAAATCCCTCTCAAAATTGTTGAAATTCTCTTGAAGCTTTTAAAATTCTCTCTAGAATTTTCAAAATCCATGGCCACATGTTTACAATTTCACGTCAAAAAATGGCTAAAATTCCAGTTGAAATTTTTCAAAGTCCCTTAAAAATTTTCCAATTTTTGTCCCAATTCTTCCCATTCCCATTGAAACTTTTCAAATCCCTCTCAAAATTGTAGAAATTCTGTTAAAGCTTTTAAAATTCTCTCTAGAATTTTCAAAATCCATGTCCACATGTTTACAATTTCACGTCAAAAAATTGCTAAAATTCCAGTTGAAATTTTTTCAAAGTCCCTTAAAAATTTTCCAATTTTTGTCCCAATTCTTCCCATTCCCATTGAAACTTTTCAAATCCCTCTCAAAATTGTTGAAATTCTCTTGAAGCTTTTAAAATTCTCTCTAGAATTTTCAAAATCCATGGCCACATGTTTACAATTTCACGTCAAAAAATGGCTAAAATTCCAGTTGAAATTTTTTCAAAGTCTCTTAAAAATTTTCCAATTTTTGTCCCAATTCTTCCCATTCCCATTGAAACTTTTCAAATCCCTCTCAAAATTGTTGAAATTCTCTTGAAGCTTTTAAAATTCTCTCTAGAATTTTCAAAATCCATGGCCACATGTTTACAATTTCACGTCAAAAAATGGCTAAAATTCCAGTTGAAATTTTTTCAAAGTCCCTTCAAAATTTTCCAATTTTTGTCCCAATTCTTCCCATTCCCATTGAAACTTTTCAAATCCCTCTCAAAATTGTTGAAATTCTCTTGAAGCTTTTAAAATTCTCTCTAGAATTTTCAAAATCCATGGCCACATGTTTACAATTTCACGTCAAAAAATGGCTAAAATTCCAGTTGAAATTTTTTCAAAGTCCCTTCAAAATTTTCCAATTTTTGTCCCAATTCTTCCCATTCCCATTGAAACTTTTCAAATCCCTCTCAAAATTGTTGAAATTCTCTTGAAGCTTTTAAAATTCTCTCTAGAATTTTCAAAATCCATGTCCACATGTTTACAATTTCACGTCAAAAAATGGCTAAAATTCCAGTTGAAATTTTTTCAAAGTCCCTTAAAAATTTTCCAATTTTTGTCCCAATTCTTCCCATTCCCATTGAAACTTTTCAAATCCCTCTCAAAATTGTTGAAATTCTCTTGAAGCTTTTAAAATTCTCTCTAGAATTTTCAAAATCCATGTCCACAGGTTTACAATTTCACATCAAAAAATGGCTAAAATTCCAGTTGAAATTTTTTCAAAGTCCCTGAAAAATTTTCCAATTTTTGTCCCAATTCTTCCCATTCCCATTGAAACTTTTCAAATCCCTCTCAAAATTGTTGAAATTCTCTTGAAGCTTTTAAAATTCTCTCTAGAATTTTCAAAATCCACTTCAACATGTATACAATTTCACGTCAAAAAATGGCTAAAATTCCAGTTGAAATTTTTTCAAAGTCCCTGAAAAATTTTCCAATTTTTGTCCCAATTTTTCCCATTCCCATTGAAACTTTTCAAATCCCTCTCAAAATTGTTGAAATTCTCTTGAAGCTTTTAAAATTCTCTCTAGAATTTTCAAAATCCACTTCAACATGTTTACAATTTCACGCCAAAAAATGGCTAAAATTCCAGTTGAAATTTTTTCAAAGTCCCTTAAAAATTTTCCAATTTTTGTCCCAATTCTTCCCATTCCCATTGAAACTTTTCAAATCCCTCTCAAAATTGTTGAAATTCTCTTGAAGCTTTTAAAATTCTCTCTAGAATTTTCAAAATCCATGGCCACATGTTTACAATTTCACGTCAAAAAATGGCTAAAATTCCAGTTGAAATTTTTTCAAAGTCCCTTAAAAATTTTCCAATTTTTGTCCAATTCTTCCCATTCCCATTGAAACTTTTCAAATCCCTCTCAAAATTGTTGAAATTCTCTTGAAGCTTTTAAAATTCTCTCTAGAATTTTCAAAATCCATGGCCACATGTTTACAATTTCACGTCAAAAAATGGCTAAAATTCCAGTTGAAATTTTTTCAAAGTCCCTTCAAAATTTTCCAATTTTTGTCCCAATTCTTCCCATTCCCATTGAAACTTTTCAAATCCCTCTCAAAATTGTTGAAATTCTCTTGAAGCTTTTAAAATTCTCTCTAGAATTTTCAAAATCCATGTCCACATGTTTACAATTTCACGTCAAAAAATGGCTAAAATTCCAGTTGAAATTTTTTCAAAGTCCCTTAAAAATTTTCCAATTTTTGTCCCAATTCTTCCCATTCCCATTGAAACTTTTCAAATCCCTCTCAAAATTGTTGAAATTCTCTTGAAGCTTTTAAAATTCTCTCTAGAATTTTCAAAATCCATGTCCACATGTTTACAATTTCACATCAAAAAATGGCTAATATTCCAGTTGAAATTTTTTCAAAGTCCCTGAAAAATTTTCCAATTTTTGTCCCAATTCTTCCCATTCCCATTGAAACTTTTCAAATCCCTCTCAAAATTGTTGAAATTCTCTTGAAGCTTTTAAAATTCTCTCTAGAATTTTCAAAATCCACTTCAACATGTTTACAATTTCACGTCAAAAAATGGCTAAAATTCCAGTTGAAATTTTTTCAAAGTCCCTGAAAAATTTTCCAATTTTTGTCCCAATTCTTCCCATTCCCATTGAAACTTTTCAAATCCCTCTCAAAATTGTTGAAATTCTGTTGAAGCTTTTAAAATTCTCTCTAGAATTTTCAAAATCCATGGCCACATATTTACAATTTCACATCAAAAAATGACTAAAATTCCAGTTGAAATTTTTTCAAAGTCCCTTAAAAATTTTCCAATTTTTGTCCCAATTCTTCCCATTCCCATTGAAACTTTTCAAATCCCTCTCAGAATTGTTGAAATTCTCTTGAAGCTTTTAAAATTCTCTCTAGAATTTTCAAAATCCATGGCCACATGTTGACAATTTCACGTCAAAAAATGGCTAAAATTCCAGTTGAAATTTTTTCAAAGTCCCTTAAAAATTTTCCAATTTTTGTCCCAATTCTTCCCATTCCCATTGAAACTTTTCAAATCCCTCTCAAAATTGTTGAAATTCTCTTGAAGCTTTTAAAATTCTCTCTAGAATTTTCAAAATCCATGGCCACATGTTTACAATTTCACGTCAAAAATGGCTAAAATTCCAGTTGAAATTTTTTCAAAGTCCCTGAAAAATTTTCCAATTTTTGTCCCAATTCTTCCCATTCCCATTGAAACTTTTCAAATCCCTCTCAAAATTGTTGAAATTCTCTTGAAGCTTTTAAAATTCTCTCTAGAATTTTCAAAATCCATGGCCACATGTATACAATTTCACGTCAAAAAATGGCTAAAATTCCAGTTGAAATTTTTTCAAAGTCCCTGAAAAATTTTCCAATTTTTGTCCCAATTCTTCCCATTCCCATTGAAACTTTTCAAATCCCTCTCAAAATTGTTGAAATTCTCTTGAAGCTTTTAAAATTCTCTCTAGAATTTTCAAAATCCACTTCAACATGTTTACAATTTCACGCCAAAAAATGGCTAAAATTCCAGTTGAAATTTTTTCAAAGTCCCTTAAAAATTTTCCAATTTTTGTCCCAATTCTTCCCATTCCCATTGAAACTTTTCAAATCCCTCTCAAAATTGTTGAAATTCTCTTGAAGCTTTTAAAATTCTCTCTAGAATTTTCAAAATCCATGGCCACATGTTTACAATTTCACATCAAAAAATGGCTAAAATTCCAGTTGAAATTTTTTCAAAGTCCCTTAAAAATTTTCCAATTTTTGTCCCAATTCTTCCCATTCCCATTGAAACTTTTCAAATCCCTCTCAAAATTGTTGAAATTCTCTTGAAGCTTTTAAAATTCTCTCTAGAATTTTCAAAATCCATGGCCACATGTTTACAATTTCACGTCAAAAAATGGCTAAAATTCCAGTTGAAATTTTTTCAAAGTCCCTTCAAAATTTTCCAATTTTTGTCCCAATTCTTCCCATTCCCATTGAAACTTTTCAAATCCCTCTCAAAATTGTTGAAATTCTCTTGAAGCTTTTAAAATTCTCTCTAGAATTTTCAAAATCCATGTCCACATGTTTACAATCAAAAAATGGCTAAAATTCCAGTTGAAATTTTTTCAAAGTCCCTTAAAAATTTTCCAATTTTTGTCCCAATTCTTCCCATTCCCATTGAAACTTTTCAAATCCCTCTCAAAATTGTTGAAATTCTCTTGAAGCTTTTAAAATTCTCTCTAGAATTTTCAAAATCCATGTCCACATGTTTACAATTTCACGTCAAAAAATGGCTAAAATTCCAGTTGAAATTTTTTCAAAGTCCCTTAAAAATTTTCCAATTTTTGTCCCAATTCTTCCCATTCCCATTGAAACTTTTCAAATCCCTCTCAAAATTGTTGAAATTCTCTTGAAGCTTTTAAAATTCTCTCTAGAATTTTCAAAATCCATGTCCACAGGTTTACAATTTCACATCAAAAAATGGCTAAAATTCCAGTTGAAATTTTTTCAAAGTCCCTGAAAAATTTTCCAATTTTTGTCCCAATTCTTCCCATTCCCATTGAAACTTTTCAAATCCCTCTCAAAATTGTTGAAATTCTCTTGAAGCTTTTAAAATTCTCTCTAGAATTTTCAAAATCCACTTCAACATGTATACAATTTCACGTCAAAAAATGGCTAAAATTCCAGTTGAAATTTTTTCAAAGTCCCTGAAAAATTTTCCAATTTTTGTCCCAATTTTTCCCATTCCCATTGAAACTTTTCAAATCCCTCTCAAAATTGTTGAAATTCTCTTGAAGCTTTTAAAATTCTCTCTAGAATTTTCAAAATCCACTTCAACATGTTTACAATTTCACGCCAAAAAATGGCTAAAATTCCAGTTGAAATTTTTTCAAAGTCCCTTAAAAATTTTCCAATTTTTGTCCCAATTCTTCCCATTCCCATTGAAACTTTTCAAATCCCTCTCAAAATTGTTGAAATTCTCTTGAAGCTTTTAAAATTCTCTCTAGAATTTTCAAAATCCATGGCCACATGTTTACAATTTCACGTCAAAAATGGCTAAAATTCCAGTTGAAATTTTTTCAAAGTCCCTTCAAAATTTTCCAATTTTTGTCCCAATTCTTCCCATTCCCATTGAAACTTTTCAAATCCCTCTCAAAATTGTTGAAATTCTCTTGAAGCTTTTAAAATTCTCTCTAGAATTTTCAAAATCCATGGCCACATGTTTACAATTTCACGTCAAAAAATGGCTAAAATTCCAGTTGAAATTTTTTCAAAGTCCCTTAAAAATTTTCCAATTTTTGTCCCAATTCTTCCCATTCCCATTGAAACTTTTCAAATCCCTCTCAAAATTGTTGAAATTCTCTTGAAGCTTTTAAAATTCTCTCTAGAATTTTCAAAATCCATGGCCACATGTTTACAATTTCACGTCAAAAAATGGCTAAAATTCCAGTTGAAATTTTTTCAAAGTCCCTTAAAAATTTTCCAATTTTTGTCCCAATTCTTCCTATTCCCATTGAAACTTTTCAAATCCCTCTCAAAATTGTTGAAATTCTCTTGAAGCTTTTAAAATTCTCTCTAGAATTTTCAAAATCCATGGCCACATGTTTACAATTTCACGTCAAAAAATGGCTAAAATTCCAGTTGAAATTTTTTCAAAGTCCCTGAAAAATTTTCCAATTTTTGTCCCAATTCTTCCCATTCCCATTGAAACTTTTCAAATCCCTCTCAAAATTGTTGAAATTCTCTTGAAGCTTTTAAAATTCTCTCTAGAATTTTCAAAATCCATGGCCACATGTTTACAATTTCACGTCAAAAAATGGCTAAAATTCCAGTTGAAATTTTTTCAAAGTCCCTTAAAAATTTTCCAATTTTTGTCCCAATTCTTCCCATTCCCATTGAAACTTTTCAAATCCCTCTCAAAATTGTTGAAATTCTGTTGAAGCTTTTAAAATTCTCTCTAGAATTTTCAAAATCCATGTCCACATGTTTACAATTTCACGTCAAAAAATGGCTAAAATTCCAGTTGAAATTTTTTCAAAGTCCCTTAAAAATTTTCCAATTTTTGTCCCAATTCTTCCCATTCCCATTGAAACTTTTCAAATCCCTCTCAAAATTGTTGAAATTCTCTTGAAGCTTTAAAAATTCTCTCTAGAATTTTCAAAATCCATGGCCACATGTTTACAATTTCACGTCAAAAAATGGCTAAAATTCCAGTTGAAATTTTTTCAAAGTCCCTGAAAAATTTTCCAATTTTTGTCCCAATTCTTCCCATTCCCATTGAAACTTTTCAAATCCCTCTCAAAATTGTTGAAATTCTGTTGAAGCTTTTAAAATTCTCTCTAGAATTTTCAAAATCCATGGCCACATATTTACAATTTCATATCAAAAAATGACTAAAATTCCAGTTGAAATTTTTTCAAAGTCCCTTAAAAATTTTCCAATTTTTGTCCCAATTCTTCCCATTCCCATTGAAACTTTTCAAATCCCTCTCAGAATTGTTGAAATTCTCTTGAAGCTTTTAAAATTCTCTCTAGAATTTTCAAAATCCATGGCCACATGTTGACAATTTCACGTCAAAAAATGGCTAAAATTCCAGTTGAAATTTTTTCAAAGTCCCTTAAAAATTTTCCAATTTTTGTCCCAATTCTTCCCATTCCCATTGAAACTTTTCAAATCCCTCTCAAAATTGTTGAAATTCTCTTGAAGCTTTTAAAATTCTCTCTAGAATTTTCAAAATCCACTTCAACATGTTTACAATTTCACGTCAAAAAATGGCTAAAATTCCAGTTGAAATTTTTTCAAAGTCCCTTCAAAATTTTCCAATTTTTGTCCCAATTCTTCCCATTCCCATTGAAACTTTTCAAATCCCTCTCAAAATTGTTGAAATTCTCTTGAAGCTTTTAAAATTCTCTCTAGAATTTTCAAAATCCATGGCCACATGTTTACAATTTCACGTCAAAAAATGGCTAAAATTCCAGTTGAAATTTTTTCAAAGTCCCTTAAAAATTTTCCAATTTTTGTCCCAATTCTTCCCATTCCCATTGAAACTTTTCAAATCCCTCTCAAAATTGTTGAAATTCTCTTGAAGCTTTTAAAATTCTCTCTAGAATTTTCAAAATCCATGGCCACATGTTTACAATTTCACGTCAAAAAATGGCTAAAATTCCAGTTGAAATTTTTTCAAAGTCCCTTAAAAATTTTCCAATTTTTGTCCCAATTCTTCCCATTCCCATTGAAACTTTTCAAATCCCTCTCAAAATTGTTGAAATTCTCTTGAAGCTTTTAAAATTCTCTCTAGAATTTTCAAAATCCATGGCCACATGTTTACAATTTCACGTCAAAAAATTGCTAAAATTCCAGTTGAAATTTTTTCAAAGTCCCTTAAAAATTTTCCAATTTTTGTCCCAATTCTTCCCATTCCCATTGAAACTTTTCAAATCCCTCTCAAAATTGTAGAAATTCTGTTGAAGCTTTTAAAATTCTCTCTAGAATTTTCAAAATCCATGGCCACATGTTTACAATTTCACGTCAAAAAATGGCTAAAATTCCAGTTGAAATTTTTTCAAAGTCCCTTAAAAATTTTCCAATTTTTGTCCCAATTCTTCCCATTCCCATTGAAACTTTTCAAATCCCTCTCAAAATTGTTGAAATTCTCTTGAAGCTTTTAAAATTCTCTCTAGAATTTTCAAAATCCATGGCCACATGTTTACAATTTCACGTAAAAAAAATGGCTAAAATTCCAGTTGAAATTTTTTCAAAGTCCCTTAAAAATTTTCCAATTTTTGTCCCAATTCTTCCCATTCCCATTGAAACTTTTCAAATCCCTCTCAAAATTGTTGAAATTCTCTTGAAGCTTTTAAAATTCTCTCTAGAATTTTCAAAATCCATGTCCACATGTTTACAATTTCACGCCAAAAATGGCTAAAATTCCAGTTGAAATTTTTTCAAAGTCCCTGAAAAATTTTCCAATTTTTGTCCCAATTCTTCCCATTCCCATTGAAACTTTTCAAATCCCTCTCAAAATTGTTGAAATTCTCTTGAAGCTTTTAAAATTCTCTCTAGAATTTTCAAAATCCATGTCCACATGTTTACAATTTCACATCAAAAAATGGCTAAAATTCCAGTTGAAATTTTTTCAAAGTCCCTTAAAAATTTTCCAATTTTTGTCCCAATTCTTCCCTATCCCATTGAAACTTTTCAAATCCCTCTCAAAATTGTTGAAATTCTCTTGAAGCTTTTAAAATTCTCTCTAGAATTTTCAAATTCCATGGCCACATGTTTACAATTTCACGTCAAAAAATGGCTAAAATTCCAGTTGAAATTTTTTCAAAGTCCCTTAAAAATTTTCCAATTTTTGTCCCAATTCTTCCCATTCCCATTGAAACTTTTCAAATCCCTCTCAAATTGTTGAAATTCTCTTGAAGCTTTTAAAATTCTCTCTAGAATTTTCAAAATCCATGTCCACATGTTTACAATTTCACGTCAAAAAATGGCTAAAATTCCAGTTGAAATTTTTTCAAAGTCCCTTAAAAATTTTCCAATTTTTGTCCCAATTCTTCCCATTCCCATTGAAACTTTTCAAATCCCTCTCAAAATTGTTGAAATTCTCTTGAAGCTTTTAAAATTCTCTCTAGAATTTTCAAAATCCATGTCCACAGGTTTACAATTTCACATCAAAAAATGGCTAATATTCCAGTTGAAATTTTTTCAAAGTCCCTGAAAAATTTTCCAATTTTTGTCCCAATTCTTCCCATTCCCATTGAAACTTTTCAAATCCCTCTCAAAATTGTTGAAATTCTCTTGAAGCTTTTAAAATTCTCTCTAGAATTTTCAAAATCCACTTCAACATGTTTACAATTTCACGTCAAAAAATGGCTAAAATTCCAGTTGAAATTTTTTCAAAGTCCCTGAAAAATTTTCCAATTTTTGTCCCAATTCTTCCCATTCCCATTGAAACTTTTCAAATCCCTCTCAAAATTGTTGAAATTCTCTTGAAGCTTTTAAAATTCTCTCTAGAATTTTCAAAATCCATGTCCACATGTTTACAATTTCACGTCAAAAAATGGCTAAAATTCCAGTTGAAATTTTTTCAAAGTCCCTTAAAAATTTTCCAATTTTTGTCCCAATTCTTCCCATTCCCATTGAAACTTTTCAAATCCCTCTCAAAATTGTTGAAATTCTCTTGAAGCTTTTAAAATTCTCTCTAGAATTTTCAAAATCCATGTCCACATGTTTACAATTTCACGTCAAAAAATGGCTAAAATTCCAGTTGAAATTTTTTCAAAGTCCCTTAAAAATTTTCCAATTTTTGTCCCAATTCTTCCCATTCCCATTGAAACTTTTCAAATCCCTCTCAGAATTGTTGAAATTCTCTTGAAGCTTTTAAAGTTCTCTCTAGAATTTTCAAAATCCATGTCCACATGTTTACAATTTCACGTCAAAAAATGGCTAAAATTCCAGTTGAAATTTTTTCAAAGTCCCTTAAAAATTTTCCAATTTTTGTCCCAATTCTTCCCATTCCCATTGAAACTTTTCAAATCCCTCTCAAAATTGTTGAAATTCTCTTGAAGCTTTTAAAATTCTCTCTAGAATTTTCAAAATCCATGGCCACATGTTTACAATTTCACCTCAAAAAATGGCTAAAATTCCAGTTGAAATTTTTCAAAGTCCCTTCAAAATTTTCCAATTTTTGTCCCAATTCTTCCCATTCCCATTGAAACTTTTCAAATCCCTCTCAGAATTGTTGAAATTCTCTTGAAGCTTTTAAAATTCTCTCTAGAATTTTCAAAATCCATGTCCACAGGTTTACAATTTCACATCAAAAAATGGCTAATATTCCAGTTGAAATTTTTTCAAAGTCCCTGAAAAATTTTCCAATTTTTGTCCCAATTCTTCCCATTCCCATTGAAACTTTTCAAATCCCTCTCAAAATTGTTGAAATTCTCTTGAAGCTTTTAAAATTCTCTCTAGAATTTTCAAAATCCACTTCAACATGTTTACAATTTCACGTCAAAAAATGGCTAAAATTCCAGTTGAAATTTTTTCAAAGTCCCTTAAAAATTTTCCAATTTTTGTCCCAATTCTTCCCATTCCCATTGAAACTTTTCAAATCCCTCTCAAAATTGTTGAAATTCTCTTGAAGCTTTTAAAATTCTCTCTAGAATTTTCAAAATCCATGTCCACATGTTTACAATTTCACGTCAAAAAATGGCTAAAATTCCAGTTGAAATTTTTTCAAAGTCCCTTAAAAATTTTCCAATTTTTGTCCCAATTCTTCCCATTCCCATTGAAACTTTTCAAATCCCTCTCAAAATTGTTGAAATTCTCTTGAAGCTTTTAAAATTCTCTCTAGAATTTTCAAAATCCATGTCCACATGTTTACAATTTCACGTCAAAAAATGGCTAAAATTCCAGTTGAAATTTTTTCAAAGTCCCTTAAAAATTTTCCAATTTTTGTCCCAATTCTTCCCATTCCCATTGAAACTTTTCAAATCCCTCTCAGAATTGTTGAAATTCTCTTGAAGCTTTTAAAGTTCTCTCTAGAATTTTCAAAATCCATGTCCACATGTTTACAATTTCACGTCAAAAAATGGCTAAAATTCCAGTTGAAATTTTTTCAAAGTCCCTTAAAAATTTTCCAATTTTTGTCCCAATTCTTCCCATTCCCATTGAAACTTTTCAAATCCCTCTCAAAATTGTTGAAATTCTCTTGAAGCTTTTAAAATTCTCTCTAGAATTTTCAAAATCCATGGCCACATGTTTACAATTTCACCTCAAAAAATGGCTAAAATTCCAGTTGAAATTTTTTCAAAGTCCCTTAAAAATTTTCCAATTTTTGTCCCAATTCTTCCCATTCCCATTGAAACTTTTCAAATCCCTCTCAAAAGTGTTGAAATTCTCTTGAAGCTTTTAAAATTCTCTCTAGAATTTTCAAAATCCATGGCCACATGTTTACAATTTCACGTCAAAAAATGGCTAAAATTCCAGTTGAAATTTTTTCAAAGTCCCTGAAAAATTTTCCCATTTTTGTCCCAATTCTTCCCATTCCCATTGAAACTTTTCAAATCCCTCTCAAAATTGTTGAAATTCTCTTGAAGCTTTTAAAATTCTCTCTAGAATTTTCAAAATCCATGGCCACATGTTTACAATTTCACGTCAAAAAATGGCTAAAATTCCAGTTGAAATTTTTTCAAAGTCCCTTAAAAATTTTCCAATTTTTGTCCCAATTCTTCCCATTCCCATTGAAACTTTTCAAATCCCTCTCAAAATTGTTGAAATTCTCTTGAAGCTTTTAAAATTCTCTCTAGAATTTTCAAAATCCATGGCCACATGTTTACAATTTCACGTCAAAAAATGGCTAAAATTCCAGTTGAAATTTTTTCAAAGTCCCTGAAAAATTTTCCAATTTTTGTCCCAATTCTTCCCATTCCCATTGAAACTTTTCAAATCCCTCTCAAAATTGTTGAAATTCTCTTGAAGCTTTTAAAATTCTCTCTAGAATTTTCAAAATCCATGGCCACATGTTTACAATTTCACGTCAAAAAATGGCTAAAATTCCAGTTGAAATTTTTTCAAAGTCCCTTAAAAATTTTCCAATTTTTGTCCCAATTCTTCCCATTCCCATTGAAACTTTTCAAATCCCTCTCAAAATTGTTGAAATTCTCTTGAAGCTTTTAAAATTCTCTCTAGAATTTTCAAAATCCATGGCCACATGTTTACAATTTCACGTCAAAAAATGGCTAAAATTCCAGTTGAAATTTTTTCAAAGTCCCTTAAAAATTTTCCAATTTTTGTCCCAATTCTTCCCATTCCCATTGAAACTTTTCAAATCCCTCTCAAAATTGTTGAAATTCTCTTGAAGCTTTTAAAATTCTCTCTAGAATTTTCAAAATCCATGGCCACATGTTTACAATTTCACATTAAAAAATGGCTAAAATTCCAGTTGAAATTTTTTCAAAGTCCCTTAAAAATTTTCCAATTTTTGTCCCAATTCTTCCCATTCCCATTGAAACTTTTCAAATCCCTCTCAAAATTGTTGAAATTCTCTTGAAGCTTTTAAAATTCTCTCTAGAATTTTCAAAATCCATGTCCACATGTTTACAATTTCACGTCAAAAAATGGCTAATATTCCAGTTGAAATTTTTTCAAAGTCCCTTAAAAATTTTCCAATTTTTGTCCCAATTCTTCCCATTCCCATTGAAACTTTTCAAATCCCTCTCAGAATTGTTGAAATTCTCTTGAAGCTTTTAAAATTCTCTCTAGAATTTTCAAAATCCATGTCCACATGTTTACAATTTCACGTCAAAAAATGGCTAAAATTCCAGTTGAAATTTTTTCAAAGTCCCTTAAAAATTTTCCAATTTTTGTCCCAATTCTTCCCATTCCCATTGAAACTTTTCAAATCCCTCTCAGAATTGTTGAAATTCTCTTGAAGCTTTTAAAGTTCTCTCTAGAATTTTCAAAATCCATGTCCACATGTTTACAATTTCACGTCAAAAAATGGCTAAAATTCCAGTTGAAATTTTTTCAAAGTCCCTTAAAAATTTTCCAATTTTTGTCCCAATTCTTCCCATTCCCATTGAAACTTTTCAAATCCCTCTCAAAATTGTTGAAATTCTCTTGAAGCTTTTAAAATTCTCTCTAGAATTTTCAAAATCCATGGCCACATGTTTACAATTTCACCTCAAAAAATGGCTAAAATTCCAGTTGAAATTTTTTCAAAGTCCCTTCAAAATTTTCCAATTTTTGTCCCAATTCTTCCCATTCCCATTGAAACTTTTCAAATCCCTCTCAGAATTGTTGAAATTCTCTTGAAGCTTTTAAAATTCTCTCTAGAATTTTCAAAATCCATGTCCACAGGTTTACAATTTCACATCAAAAAATGGCTAATATTCCAGTTGAAATTTTTTCAAAGTCCCTGAAAAATTTTCCAATTTTTGTCCCAATTCTTCCCATTCCCATTGAAACTTTTCAAATCCCTCTCAAAATTGTTGAAATTCTCTTGAAGCTTTTAAAATTCTCTCTAGAATTTTCAAAATCCACTTCAACATGTTTACAATTTCACGTCAAAAAATGGCTAAAATTCCAGTTGAAATTTTTTCAAAGTCCCTGAAAAATTTTCCAATTTTTGTCCCAATTCTTCCCATTCCCATTGAAACTTTTCAAATCCCTCTCAAAATTGTTGAAATTCTCTTGAAGCTTTTAAAATTCTCTCTAGAATTTTCAAAATCCATGTCCACATGTTTACAATTTCACGTCAAAAAATGGCTAAAATTCCAGTTGAAATTTTTTCAAAGTCCCTTAAAAATTTTCCAATTTTTGTCCCAATTCTTCCCATTCCCATTGAAACTTTTCAAATCCCTCTCAAAATTGTTGAAATTCTCTTGAAGCTTTTAAAATTCTCTCTAGAATTTTCAAAATCCATGTCCACATGTTTACAATTTCACGTCAAAAAATGGCTAAAATTCCAGTTGAAATTTTTTCAAAGTCCCTTAAAAATTTTCCAATTTTTGTCCCAATTCTTCCCATTCCCATTGAAACTTTTCAAATCCCTCTCAGAATTGTTGAAATTCTCTTGAAGCTTTTAAAGTTCTCTCTAGAATTTTCAAAATCCATGTCCACATGTTTACAATTTCACGTCAAAAAATGGCTAAAATTCCAGTTGAAATTTTTTCAAAGTCCCTTAAAAATTTTCCAATTTTTGTCCCAATTCTTCCCATTCCCATTGAAACTTTTCAAATCCCTCTCAAAATTGTTGAAATTCTCTTGAAGCTTTTAAAATTCTCTCTAGAATTTTCAAAATCCATGGCCACATGTTTACAATTTCACCTCAAAAAATGGCTAAAATTCCAGTTGAAATTTTTTCAAAGTCCCTTAAAAATTTTCCAATTTTTGTCCCAATTCTTCCCATTCCCATTGAAACTTTTCAAATCCCTCTCAAAAGTGTTGAAATTCTCTTGAAGCTTTTAAAATTCTCTCTAGAATTTTCAAAATCCATGGCCACATGTTTACAATTTCACGTCAAAAAATGGCTAAAATTCCAGTTGAAATTTTTTCAAAGTCCCTGAAAAATTTTCCCATTTTTGTCCCAATTCTTCCCATTCCCATTGAAACTTTTCAAATCCCTCTCAAAATTGTTGAAATTCTCTTGAAGCTTTTAAAATTCTCTCTAGAATTTTCAAAATCCATGGCCACATGTTTACAATTTCACGTCAAAAAATGGCTAAAATTCCAGTTGAAATTTTTTCAAAGTCCCTTAAAAATTTTCCAATTTTTGTCCCAATTCTTCCCATTCCCATTGAAACTTTTCAAATCCCTCTCAAAATTGTTGAAATTCTCTTGAAGCTTTTAAAATTCTCTCTAGAATTTTCAAAATCCATGGCCACATGTTTACAATTTCACGTCAAAAAATGGCTAAAATTCCAGTTGAAATTTTTTCAAAGTCCCTGAAAAATTTTCCAATTTTTGTCCCAATTCTTCCCATTCCCATTGAAACTTTTCAAATCCCTCTCAAAATTGTTGAAATTCTCTTGAAGCTTTTAAAATTCTCTCTAGAATTTTCAAAATCCATGGCCACATGTTTACAATTTCACGTCAAAAAATGGCTAAAATTCCAGTTGAAATTTTTTCAAAGTCCCTTAAAAATTTTCCAATTTTTGTCCCAATTCTTCCCATTCCCATTGAAACTTTTCAAATCCCTCTCAAAATTGTTGAAATTCTCTTGAAGCTTTTAAAATTCTCTCTAGAATTTTCAAAATCCATGGCCACATGTTTACAATTTCACGTCAAAAAATGGCTAAAATTCCAGTTGAAATTTTTTCAAAGTCCCTGAAAAATTTTCCAATTTTTGTCCCAATTCTTCCCATTCCCATTGAAACTTTTCAAATCCCTCTCAAAATTGTTGAAATTCTCTTGAAGCTTTTAAAATTCTCTCTAGAATTTTCAAAATCCATGGCCACATGTTTACAATTTCACGTCAAAAAATGGCTAAAATTCCAGTTGAAATTTTTTCAAAGTCCCTTAAAAATTTTCCAATTTTTGTCCCAATTCTTCCCATTCCCATTGAAACTTTTCAAATCCCTCTCAAAATTGTTGAAATTCTCTTGAAGCTTTTAAAATTCTCTCTAGAATTTTCAAAATCCATGGCCACATGTTTACAATTTCACGTCAAAAAATGGCTAAAATTCCAGTTGAAATTTTTTCAAAGTCCCTTAAAAATTTTCCAATTTTTGTCCCAATTCTTCCCATTCCCATTGAAACTTTTCAAATCCCTCTCAAAATTGTTGAAATTCTCTTGAAGCTTTTAAAATTCTCTCTAGAATTTTCAAAATCCATGTCCACATGTTTACAATTTCACATTAAAAAATGGCTAAAATTCCAGTTGAAATTTTTTCAAAGTCCCTTAAAAATTTTCCAATTTTTGTCCCAATTCTTCCCATTCCCATTGAAACTTTTCAAATCCCTCTCAAAATTGTTGAAATTCTCTTGAAGCTTTTAAAATTCTCTCTAGAATTTTCAAAATCCATGTCCACATGTTTACAATTTCACGTCAAAAAATGGCTAATATTCCAGTTGAAATTTTTTCAAAGTCCCTTAAAAATTTTCCAATTTTTGTCCCAATTCTTCCCATTCCCATTGAAACTTTTCAAATCCCTCTCAGAATTGTTGAAATTCTCTTGAAGCTTTTAAAATTCTCTCTAGAATTTTCAAAATCCATGTCCACATGTTTACAATTTCACGTCAAAAAATTGCTAAAATTCCAGTTGAAATTTTTTCAAAGTCCCTGAAAAATTTTCCAATTTTTGTCCCAATTCTTCCCATTCCCATTGAAACTTTTCAAATCCCTTTCAAAATTGTTGAAATTCTCTTGAAGCTTTTAAAATTCTCTCTAGAATTTTCAAAATCCACTTCAACATGTTTACAATTTCACGTAAAAAAATGGCTAAAATTCCAGTTGAAATTTTTTCAAAGTCCCTGAAAAATTTTCCAATTTTTGTCCCAATTCTTCCCATTCCCATTGAAACTTTTCAAATCCCTCTCAAAATTGTTGAAATTCTCTTGAAGCTTTTAAAATTCTCTCTAGAATTTTCAAAATCCATGGCCACATGTTTAGAATTTCACGTCAAAAAATGGCTAATATTCCAGTTGAAATTTTTTCAAAGTCCCTGAAAAATTTTCCAATTTTTGTCCCAATTCTTCCCATTCCCATTGAAACTTTTCAAATCCCTCTCAGAATTGTTGAAATTCTCTTGAAGCTTTTAAAATTCTCTCTAGAATTTTCAAAATCCATGTCCACATGTTTACAATTTCACGTCAAAAAATGGCTAAAATTCCAGTTGAAATTTTTTCAAAGTCCCTTAAAAATTTTCCAATTTTTGTCCCAATTCTTCCCATTCCCATTGAAACTTTTCAAATCCCTCTCAAAATTGTTGAAATTCTCTTGAAGCTTTTAAAATTCTCTCTAGAATTTTCAAAATCCATGTCCACATGTTTACAATTTCACATCAAAAAATGGCTAAAATTCCAGTTGAAATTTTTTCAAAGTCCCTTAAAAATTTTCCAATTTTTGTCCCAATTCTTCCCATTCCCATTGAAACTTTTCAAATCCCTCTCAAAATTGTAGAAATTCTGTTGAAGCATTTAAAATTCTCTCTAGAATTTTCAAAATCCATGGCCACATGTTTACAATTTCACGTCAAAAAATTGCTAAAATTCCAGTTGAAATTTTTTCAAAGTCCCTGAAAAATTTTCCAATTTTTGTCCCAATTCTTCCCATTCCCATTGAAACTTTTCAAA
Organism: Streptopelia decaocto; assembly: GCF_964273445.1. Lineage (NCBI taxonomy): Eukaryota > Metazoa > Chordata > Aves > Columbiformes > Columbidae > Streptopelia > Streptopelia decaocto. The sequence goes on from NW_028115758.1 coordinate 39,904, forward strand.
TCCCTCTCAAAATTGTTGAAATTCTGTTGAAGCTTTTAAAATTCTCTCTAGAATTTTCAAAATCCATGGCCACATGTTTACAATTTCACGTAAAAAAAATGGCTAAAATTCCAGTTGAAATTTTTTCAAAGTCCCTTAAAAATTTTCCAATTTTTGTCCCAATTCTTCCCATTCCCATTGAAACTTTTCAAATCCCTCTCAAAATTGTTGAAATTCTCTTGAAGCTTTTAAAATTCTCTCTAGAATTTTCAAAATCCATGGCCACATGTTGACAATTTCACGTCAAAAAATGGCTAAAATTCCAGTTGAAATTTTTTCAAAGTCCCTTAAAAATTTTCCAATTTTTGTCCCAATTCTTCCCATTCCCATTGAAACTTTTCGATCCCTCTCAAAATTGTTGAAATTCTCTTGAAGCTTTTAAAATTCTCTCTAGAATTTTCAAAATCCATGGCCACATGTTTACAATTTCACGTCAAAAAATGGCTAAAATTCCAGTTGAAATTTTTTCAAAGTCCCTTGAAAATTTTCCAATTTTTGTCCCAATTCTTCCCATTCCCATTGAAACTTTTCAAATCCCTCTCAAAATTGTTGAAATTCTCTTGAAGCTTTTAAAATTCTCTCTAGAATTTTCAAAATCCATAGCCACATGTTTACAATTTCACATAAAAAAATTGCTAAAATTCCAGTTGAAATTTTTTCAAAGTCCCTTAAAAATTTTCCAATTTTTGTCCCAATTCTTCCCATTCCCATTGAAACTTTTCAAATCCCTCTCAAAATTGTAGAAATTCTGTTAAAGCTTTTAAAATTCTCTCTAGAATTTTCAAAATCCATGTCCACATGTTTACAATTTCACGTCAAAAAATTGCTAAAATTCCAGTTGAAATTTTTTCAAAGTCCCTTAAAAATTTTCCAATTTTTGTCCCAATTCTTCCCATTCCCATTGAAACTTTTCAAATCCCTCTCAAAATTGTTGAAATTCTCTTGAAGCTTTTAAAATTCTCTCTAGAATTTTCAAAATCCATGGCCACATGTTTACAATTTCACGTCAAAAAATTGCTAAAATTCCAGTTGAAATTTTTTCAAAGTCCCTTAAAAATTTTCCAATTTTTGTCCCAATTCTTCCCATTCCCGTTGAAACTTTTCAAATCCCTCTCAAAATTGTTGAAATTCTCTTGAAGCTTTTAAAATTCTCTCTAGAATTTTCAAAATCCATGGCCACATGTTTACAATTTCACGTCAAAAAATGGCTAAAATTCCAGTTGAAATTTTTTCAAAGTCCCTTGAAAATTTTCCAATTTTTGTCCCAATTCTTCCCATTCCCATTGAAACTTTTCAAATCCCTCTCAAAATTGTTGAAATTCTGTTGAAGCTTTTAAAATTCTCTCTAGAATTTTCAAAATCCATGTCCACGTGTTTACAATTTCACGTCAAAAAATGGCTAAAATTCCAGTTGAAATTTTTTCAAAGTCCCTTAAAAATTTTCCAATTTTTGTCCCAATTCTTCCCATTCCCATTGAAACTTTTCAAATCCCTCTCAAAATTGTTGAAATTCTCTTGAAGCTTTTAAAATTCTCTCTAGAATTTTCAAAATCCATGTCCACATGTTTACAATTTCACGTCAAAAAATGGCTAAAATTCCAGTTGAAATTTTTTCAAAGTCCCTTAAAAATTTTCCAATTTTTGTCCCAATTCTTCCCATTCCCATTGAAACTTTTCAAATCCCTCTCAAAATTGTTGAAATTCTCTTGAAGCTTTTAAAATTCTCTCTAGAATTTTCAAAATCCATGTCCACATGTTTACAATTTCACATCAAAAAATGGCTAAAATTCCAGTTGAAATTTTTTCAAAGTCCCTTAAAAATTTTCCAATTTTTGTCCCAATTCTTCCCATTCCCATTGAAACTTTTCAAATCCCTCTCAAAATTGTAGAAATTCTGTTGAAGCATTTAAAATTCTCTCTAGAATTTTCAAAATCCATGGCCACATGTTTACAATTTCACGTCAAAAAATGGCTAAAATTCCAGTTGAAATTTTTTCAAAGTCCCTTAAAAATTTTCCAATTTTTGTCCCAATTCTTCCCATTCCCATTGAAACTTTTCAAATCCCTCTCAAAATTGTTGAAATTCTCTTGAAGCTTTTAAAATTCTCTCTAGAATTTTCAAAATCCATGGCCACATGTTTACAATTTCACGTCAAAAAATGGCTAAAATTCCAGTTGAAATTTTTTCAAAGTCCCTTAAAAATTTTCCAATTTTTGTCCCAATTCTTCCCATTCCCATTGAAACTTTTCAAATCCCTCTCAAAATTGTTGAAATTCTCTTGAAGCTTTTAAAATTCTCTCTAGAATTTTCAAAATCCATGGCCACATGTTTACAATTTCACGTCAAAAAATGGCTAAAATTCCAGTTGAAATTTTTTCAAAGTCCCTTAAAAATTTTCCAATTTTTGTCCCAATTCTTCCCATTCCCATTGAAACTTTTCAAATCCCTCTCAAAATTGTTGAAATTCTCTTGAAGCTTTTAAAATTCTCTCTAGAATTTTCAAAATCCATGGCCACATGTTTACAATTTCACGTCAAAAAATGGCTAAAATTCCAGTTGAAATTTTTTCAAAGTCCCTTGAAAATTTTCCAATTTTTGTCCCAATTCTTCCCATTCCCATTGAAACTTTTCAAATCCCTCTCAAAATTGTTGAAATTCTCTTGAAGCTTTTAAAATTCTCTCTAGAATTTTCAAAATCCATAGCCACATGTTTACAATTTCACATAAAAAAATTGCTAAAATTCCAGTTGAAATTTTTTCAAAGTCCCTTAAAAATTTTCCAATTTTTGTCCCAATTCATCCCATTCCCATTGAAACTTTTCAAATCCCTCTCAAAATTGTAGAAATTCTGTTAAAGCTTTTAAAATTCTCTCTAGAATTTTCAAAATCCATGTCCACATGTTTACAATTTCACGTCAAAAAATTGCTAAAATTCCAGTTGAAATTTTTTCAAAGTCCCTTAAAAATTTTCCAATTTTTGTCCCAATTCTTCCCATTCCCATTGAAACTTTTCAAATCCCTCTCAAAATTGTTGAAATTCTCTTGAAGCTTTTAAAATTCTCTCTAGAATTTTCAAAATCCATGGCCACATGTTTACAATTTCACGTCAAAAAATGGCTAAAATTCCAGTTGAAATTTTTTCAAAGTCCCTTAAAAATTTTCCAATTTTTGTCCCAATTCTTCCCATTCCCATTGAAACTTTTCAAATCCCTCTCAAAATTGTTGAAATTCTCTTGAAGCTTTTAAAATTCTCTCTAGAATTTTCAAAATCCATGGCCACATGTTTACAATTTCACGTCAAAAAATGGCTAAAATTCCAGTTGAAATTTTTTCAAAGTCCCTTAAAAATTTTCCAATTTTTGTCCCAATTCTTCCCATTCCCATTGAAACTTTTCAAATCCCTCTCAAAATTGTTGAAATTCTGTTGAAGCTTTTAAAATTCTCTCTAGAATTTTCAAAATCCATGTCCACGTGTTTACAATTTCACGTCAAAAAATGGCTAAAATTCCAGTTGAAATTTTTTCAAAGTCCCTTAAAAATTTTCCAATTTTTGTCCCAATTCTTCCCATTCCCATTGAAACTTTTCAAATCCCTCTCAAAATTGTTGAAATTCTCTTGAAGCTTTTAAAATTCTCTCTAGAATTTTCAAAATCCATGGCCACATGTTTACAATTTCACCTCAAAAAATGGCTAAAATTCCAGTTGAAATTTTTTCAAAGTCCCTTAAAAATTTTCCAATTTTTGTCCCAATTCTTCCCATTCCCATTGAAACTTTTCAAATCCCTCTCAAAATTGTTGAAATTCTCTTGAAGCTTTTAAAATTCTCTCTAGAATTTTCAAAATCCATGTCCACATGTTTACAATTTCACATAAAAAAATGGCTAAAATTCCAGTTGAAATTTTTTCAAAGTCCCTTAAAAATTTTCCAATTTTTGTCCCAATTCTTCCCATTCCCATTGAAACTTTTCAAATCCCTCTCAAAATTGTTGAAATTCTCTTGAAGCTTTTAAAATTCTCTCTAGAATTTTCAAAATCCATGGCCACATGTTTACAATTTCACGTCAAAAAATGGCTAAAATTCCAGTTGAAATTTTTTCAAAGTCCCTTAAAAATTTTCCAATTTTTGTCCCAATTCTTCCCATTCCCATTGAAACTTTTCAAATCCCTCTCAAAATTGTTGAAATTCTGTTGAAGCTTTTAAAATTCTCTCTAGAATTTTCAAAATCCATGTCCACGTGTTTACAATTTCACGTCAAAAAATGGCTAAAATTCCAGTTGAAATTTTTTCAAAGTCCCTTAAAAATTTTCCAATTTTTGTCCCAATTCTTCCCATTCCCATTGAAACTTTTCAAATCCCTCTCAAAATTGTTGAAATTCTCTTGAAGCTTTTAAAATTCTCTCTAGAATTTTCAAAATCCATGTCCACATGTTTACAATTTCACGTCAAAAAATGGCTAATATTCCAGTTGAAATTTTTTCAAAGTCCCTTAAAAATTTTCCAATTTTTGTCCCAATTCTTCCCATTCCCATTGAAACTTTTCAAATCCCTCTCAGAATTGTTGAAATTCTCTTGAAGCTTTTAAAATTCTCTCTAGAATTTTCAAAATCCATGTCCACATGTTTACAATTTCACATAAAAAAATGGCTAAAATTCCAGTTGAAATTTTTTCAAAGTCCCTTAAAAATTTTCCAATTTTTGTCCCAATTCTTCCCATTCCCATTGAAACTTTTCAAATCCCTCTCAAAATTGTTGAAATTCTCTTGAAGCTTTTAAAATTCTCTCTAGAATTTTCAAAATCCATGGCCACATGTTTACAATTTCACGTCAAAAAATGGCTAAAATTCCAGTTGAAATTTTTTCAAAGTCCCTTAAAAATTTTCCAATTTTTGTCCCAATTCTTCCCATTCCCATTGAAACTTTTCAAATCCCTCTCAAAATTGTTGAAATTCTCTTGAAGCTTTTAAAATTCTCTCTAGAATTTTCAAAATCCATGGCCACATGTTTACAATTTCACGTCAAAAAATGGCTAATATTCCAGTTGAAATTTTTTCAAAGTCCCTGAAAAATTTTCCAATTTTTGTCCCAATTCTTCCCATTCCCATTGAAACTTTTCAAATCCCTCTCAGAATTGTTGAAATTCTCTTGAAGCTTTTAAAATTCTCTCTAGAATTTTCAAAATCCATGGCCACATGTTTACAATTTCACGTCAAAAAATGGCTAAAATTCCAGTTGAAATTTTTTCAAAGTCCCTTAAAAATTTTCCAATTTTTGTCCCAATTCTTCCCATTCCCATTGAAACTTTTCAAATCCCTCTCAAAATTGTTGAAATTCTCTTGAAGCTTTTAAAATTCTCTCTAGAATTTTCAAAATCCATGTCCACATGTTTACAATTTCACATAAAAAAATGGCTAAAATTCCAGTTGAAATTTTTTCAAAGTCCCTCAAAAATTTTCCAATTTTTGTCCCAATTCTTCCCATTCCCATTGAAACTTTTCAAATCCCTCTCAAAATTGTAGAAATTCTGTTGAAGCATTTAAAATTCTCTCTAGAATTTTCAAAATCCATGGCCACATGTTTACAATTTCACGTCAAAAAATTGCTAAAATTCCAGTTGAAATTTTTTCAAAGTCCCTGAAAAATTTTCCAATTTTTGTCCCAATTCTTCCCATTCCCATTGAAACTTTTCAAATCCCTCTCAAAATTGTTGAAATTCTCTTGAAGCTTTTAAAATTCTCTCTAGAATTTTCAAAATCCATGGCCACATGTTTACAATTTCACGTAAAAAAAATGGCTAAAATTCCAGTTGAAATTTTTTCAAAGTCCCTTAAAAATTTTCCAATTTTTGTCCCAATTCTTCCCATTCCCATTGAAACTTTTCAAATCCCTCTCAAAATTGTTGAAATTCTCTTGAAGCTTTTAAAATTCTCTCTAGAATTTTCAAAATCCATGGCCACATGTTTACAATTTCACGTCAAAAAATGGCTAAAATTCCAGTTGAAATTTTTTCAAAGTCCCTTAAAAATTTTCCAATTTTTGTCCCAATTCTTCCCATTCCCATTGAAACTTTTCAAATCCCTCTCAAAATTGTTGAAATTCTCTTGAAGCTTTTAAAATTCTCTCTAGAATTTTCAAAATCCATGGCCACATGTTTACAATTTCACGTCAAAAAATGGCTAAAATTCCAGTTGAAATTTTTTCAAAGTCCCTTGAAAATTTTCCAATTTTTGTCCCAATTCTTCCCATTCCCATTGAAACTTTTCAAATCCCTCTCAAAATTGTTGAAATTCTCTTGAAGCTTTTAAAATTCTCTCTAGAATTTTCAAAATCCATGGCCACATGTTTACAATTTCACATAAAAAAATTGCTAAAATTCCAGTTGAAATTTTTTCAAAGTCCCTTAAAAATTTTCCAATTTTTGTCCCAATTCTTCCCATTCCCATTGAAACTTTTCAAATCCCTCTCAAAATTGTAGAAATTCTGTTAAAGCTTTTAAAATTCTCTCTAGAATTTTCAAAATCCATGTCCACATGTTTACAATTTCACATCAAAAAATTGCTAAAATTCCAGTTGAAATTTTTTCAAAGTCCCTTAAAAATTTTCCAATTTTTGTCCCAATTCTTCCCATTCCCATTGAAACTTTTCAAATCCTTCTCAAAATTGTTGAAATTCTCTTGAAGCTTTTAAAATTCTCTCTAGAATTTTCAAAATCCATGGCCACATGTTTACAATTTCACGTCAAAAAATGGCTAAAATTCCAGTTGAAATTTTTTCAAAGTCCCTTAAAAATTTTCCAATTTTTGTCCCAATTCTTCCCATTCCCATTGAAACTTTTCAAATCCCTCTCAAAATTGTTGAAATTCTCTTGAAGCTTTTAAAATTCTCTCTAGAATTTTCAAAATCCATGGCCACATGTTTACAATTTCACGTCAAAAAATGGCTAAAATTCCAGTTGAAATTTTTTCAAAGTCCCTGAAAAATTTTCCAATTTTTGTCCCAATTCTTCCCATTCCCATTGAAACTTTTCAAATCCCTCTCAAAATTGTTGAAATTCTCTTGAAGCTTTTAAAATTCTCTCTAGAATTTTCAAAATCCATGTCCACGTGTTTACAATTTCACGTCAAAAAATGGCTAAAATTCCAGTTGAAATTTTTTCAAAGTCCCTTAAAAATTTTCCAATTTTTGTCCCAATTCTTCCCATTCCCATTGAAACTTTTCAAATCCCTCTCAAAATTGTTGAAATTCTGTTGAAGCTTTTAAAATTCTCTCTAGAATTTTCAAAATCCATGGCCACATGTTTACAATTTCACGTCAAAAAATGGCTAAAATTCCAGTTGAAATTTTTTCAAAGTCCCTGAAAAATTTTCCAATTTTTGTCCCAATTCTTCCCATTCCCATTGAAACTTTTCAAATCCCTCTCAAAATTGTTGAAATTCTCTTGAAGCTTTTAAAATTCTCTCTAGAATTTTCAAAATCCATGTCCACGTGTTTACAATTTCACGTCAAAAAATGGCTAAAATTCCAGTTGAAATTTTTTCAAAGTCCCTTAAAAATTTTCCAATTTTTGTCCCAATTCTTCCCATTCCCATTGAAACTTTTCAAATCCCTCTCAAAATTGTTGAAATTCTCTTGAAGCTTTTAAAATTCTCTCTAGAATTTTCAAAATCCATGTCCACATGTTTACAATTTCACGTCAAAAAATGGCTAATATTCCAGTTGAAATTTTTTCAAAGTCCCTTAAAAATTTTCCAATTTTTGTCCCAATTCTTCCCATTCCCATTGAAACTTTTCAAATCCCTCTCAGAATTGTTGAAATTCTCTTGAAGCTTTTAAAATTCTCTCTAGAATTTTCAAAATCCATGGCCACATGTTTACAATTTCACGTCAAAAAATGGCTAAAATTCCAGTTGAAATTTTTTCAAAGTCCCTTAAAAATTTTCCAATTTTTGTCCCAATTCTTCCCATTCCCATTGAAACTTTTCAAATCCCTCTCAAAATTGTTGAAATTCTCTTGAAGCTTTTAAAATTCTCTCTAGAATTTTCAAAATCCATGGCCACATGTTTACAATTTCACGTAAAAAAAATGGCTAAAATTCCAGTTGAAATTTTTTCAAAGTCCCTGAAAAATTTTCCAATTTTTGTCCCAATTCTTCCCATTCCCATTGAAACTTTTCAAATCCCTCTCAAAATTGTTGAAATTCTCTTGAAGCTTTTAAAATTCTCTCTAGAATTTTCAAAATCCATGGCCACATGTTTACAATTTCACGTCAAAAAATGGCTAAAATTCCAGTTGAAATTTTTTCAAAGTCCCTTAAAAATTTTCCAATTTTTGTCCCAATTCTTCCCATTCCCATTGAAACTTTTCAAATCCCTCTCAAAATTGTTGAAATTCTCTTGAAGCTTTTAAAATTCTCTCTAGAATTTTCAAAATCCATGGCCACATGTTTACAATTTCACGTCAAAAAATGGCTAAAATTCCAGTTGAAATTTTTTCAAAGTCCCTTGAAAATTTTCCAATTTTTGTCCCAATTCTTCCCATTCCCATTGAAACTTTTCAAATCCCTCTCAAAATTGTTGAAATTCTCTTGAAGCTTTTAAAATTCTCTCTAGAATTTTCAAAATCCATGGCCACATGTTTACAATTTCACATAAAAAAATTGCTAAAATTCCAGTTGAAATTTTTTCAAAGTCCCTTAAAAATTTTCCAATTTTTGTCCCAATTCTTCCCATTCCCATTGAAACTTTTCAAATCCCTCTCAAAATTGTAGAAATTCTGTTAAAGCTTTTAAAATTCTCTCTAGAATTTTCAAAATCCATGTCCACATGTTTACAATTTCACATCAAAAAATTGCTAAAATTCCAGTTGAAATTTTTTCAAAGTCCCTTAAAAATTTTCCAATTTTTGTCCCAATTCTTCCCATTCCCATTGAAACTTTTCAAATCCTTCTCAAAATTGTTGAAATTCTCTTGAAGCTTTTAAAATTCTCTCTAGAATTTTCAAAATCCATGGCCACATGTTTACAATTTCACGTCAAAAAATGGCTAAAATTCCAGTTGAAATTTTTTCAAAGTCCCTTAAAAATTTTCCAATTTTTGTCCCAATTCTTCCCATTCCCATTGAAACTTTTCAAATCCCTCTCAAAATTGTTGAAATTCTCTTGAAGCTTTTAAAATTCTCTCTAGAATTTTCAAAATCCATGGCCACATGTTTACAATTTCACGTCAAAAAATGGCTAAAATTCCAGTTGAAATTTTTTCAAAGTCCCTGAAAAATTTTCCAATTTTTGTCCCAATTCTTCCCATTCCCATTGAAACTTTTCAAATCCCTCTCAAAATTGTTGAAATTCTCTTGAAGCTTTTAAAATTCTCTCTAGAATTTTCAAAATCCATGTCCACGTGTTTACAATTTCACGTCAAAAAATGGCTAAAATTCCAGTTGAAATTTTTTCAAAGTCCCTTAAAAATTTTCCAATTTTTGTCCCAATTCTTCCCATTCCCATTGAAACTTTTCAAATCCCTCTCAAAATTGTTGAAATTCTGTTGAAGCTTTTAAAATTCTCTCTAGAATTTTCAAAATCCATGGCCACATGTTTACAATTTCACGTCAAAAAATGGCTAAAATTCCAGTTGAAATTTTTTCAAAGTCCCTGAAAAATTTTCCAATTTTTGTCCCAATTCTTCCCATTCCCATTGAAACTTTTCAAATCCCTCTCAAAATTGTTGAAATTCTCTTGAAGCTTTTAAAATTCTCTCTAGAATTTTCAAAATCCATGTCCACATGTTTACAATTTCACATCAAAAAATGGCTAAAATTCCAGTTGAAATTTTTTCAAAGTCCCTTAAAAATTTTCCAATTTTTGTCCCAATTCTTCCCATTCCCATTGAAACTTTTCAAATCCCTCTCAAAATTGTTGAAATTCTCTTGAAGCTTTTAAAATTCTCTCTAGAATTTTCAAAATCCATGGCCACATGTTTACAATTTCACGTCAAAAAATGGCTAAAATTCCAGTTGAAATTTTTTCAAAGTCCCTTAAAAATTTTCCAATTTTTGTCCCAATTCTTCCCATTCCCATTGAAACTTTTCAAATCCCTCTCAAAATTGTTGAAATTCTCTTGAAGCTTTTAAAATTCTCTCTAGAATTTTCAAAATCCATGTCCACGTGTTTACAATTTCACGTCAAAAAATGGCTAAAATTCCAGTTGAAATTTTTTCAAAGTCCCTGAAAAATTTTCCAATTTTTGTCCCAATTCTTCCCATTCCCATTGAAACTTTTCAAATCCCTCTCAAAATTGTTGAAATTCTCTTGAAGCTTTTAAAATTCTCTCTAGAATTTTCAAAATCCATGGCCACATGTTTACAATTTCACGTCAAAAAATTGCTAAAATTCCAGTTGAAATTTTTTCAAAGTCCCTTAAAAATTTTCCAATTTTTGTCCCAATTCTTCCCATTCCCATTGAAACTTTTCAAATCCCTCTCAAAATTGTTGAAATTCTCTTGAAGCTTTTAAAATTCTCTCTAGAATTTTCAAAATCCATGGCCACATGTTTACAATTTCACGTCAAAAAATGGCTAAAATTCCAGTTGAAATTTTTTCAAAGTCCCTTAAAAATTTTCCAAATTTTGTCCCAATTCTTCCCATTCCCATTGAAACTTTTCAAATCCCTCTCAAAATTGTTGAAATTCTCTTGAAGCTTTTAAAATTCTCTCTAGAATTTTCAAAATCCATGGCCACATGTTTACAATTTCACGTCAAAAAATGGCTAAAATTCCAGTTGAAATTTTTTCAAAGTCCCTTAAAAATTTTCCAATTTTTGTCCCAATTCTTCCCATTCCCATTGAAACTTTTCAAATCCCTCTCAAAATTGTTGAAATTCTGTTGAAGCTTTTAAAATTCTCTCTAGAATTTTCAAAATCCACTTCAACATGTTTACAATTTCACGTCAAAAAATGGCTAAAATTCCAGTTGAAATTTTTTCAAAGTCCCTTAAAAATTTTCCAAATTTTGTCCCAATTCTTCCCATTCCCATTGAAACTTTTCAAATCCCTCTCAAAATTGTTGAAATTCTCTTGAAGCTTTTAAAATTCTCTCTAGAATTTTCAAAATCCATGGCCACATGTTTACAATTTCACGTCAAAAAATGGCTAAAATTCCAGTTGAAATTTTTTCAAAGTCCCTTAAAAATTTTCCAATTTTTGTCCCAATTCTTCCCATTCCCATTGAAACTTTTCAAATCCCTCTCAAAATTGTTGAAATTCTGTTGAAGCTTTTAAAATTCTCTCTAGAATTTTCAAAATCCACTTCAACATGTTTACAATTTCACGTCAAAAAATGGCTAAAATTCCAGTTGAAATTTTTTCAAAGTCCCTTAAAAATTTTCCAATTTTTGTCCCAATTCTTCCCATTCGCATTGAAACTTTTCAAATCCCTCTCAGAATTGTTGAAATTCTCTTGAAGCTTTTAAAATTCTCTCTAGAATTTTCAAAATCCATGTCCACATGTTTACAATTTCACGTCAAAAAATGGCTAAAATTCCAGTTGAAATTTTTTCAAAGTCCCTTAAAAATTTTCCAATTTTTGTCCCAATTCTTCCCATTCCCATTGAAACTTTTCAAATCCCTCTCAAAATTGTTGAAATTCTCTTGAAGCTTTTAAAATTCTCTCTAGAATTTTCAAAATCCATGTCCACATGTTTACAATTTCACATCAAAAAATGGCTAAAATTCCAGTTGAAATTTTTTCAAAGTCCCTTAAAAATTTTCCAATTTTTGTCCCAATTCTTCCCATTCCCATTGAAACTTTTCAAATCCCTCTCAAAATTGTTGAAATTCTGTTGAAGCATTTAAAATTCTCTCTAGAATTTTCAAAATCCATGTCCACATGTTTACAATTTCACGTCAAAAAATGGCTAAAATTCCAGTTGAAATTTTTTCAAAGTCCCTTAAAAATTTTCCAATTTTTGTCCCAATTCTTCCCATTCCCATTGAAACTTTTCAAATCCCTCTCAAAATTGTTGAAATTCTCTTGAAGCTTTTAAAATTCTCTCTAGAATTTTCAAAATCCATGTCCACATGTTTACAATTTCACATCAAAAAATGGCTAAAATTCCAGTTGAAATTTTTTCAAAGTCCCTTAAAAATTTTCCAATTTTTGTCCCAATTCTTCCCATTCCCATTGAAACTTTTCAAATCCCTCTCAAAAGTGTTGAAATTCTGTTGAAGCATTTAAAATTCTCTCTAGAATTTTCAAAATCCATGGCCACATGTTTACAATTTCACGTCAAAAAATTGCTAAAATTCCAGTTGAAATTTTTTCAAAGTCCCTTAAAAATTTTCCAATTTTTGTCCCAATTCTTCCCATTCCCATTGAAACTTTTCAAATCCCTCTCAAAATTGTTGAAATTCTCTTGAAGCTTTTAAAATTCTCTCTAGAATTTTCAAAATCCATGGCCACATGTTTACAATTTCACATCAAAAAATTGCTAAAATTCCAGTTGAAATTTTTTCAAAGTCCCTTAAAAATTTTCCAATTTTTGTCCCAATTCTTCCCATTCCCATTGAAACTTTTCAAATCCCTCTCAAAATTGTTGAAATTCTCTTGAAGCTTTTAAAATTCTCTCTAGAATTTTCAAAATCCATGGCCACATGTTTACAATTTCACGTCAAAAAATGGCTAAAATTCCAGTTGAAATTTTTTCAAAGTCCCTTAAAAATTTTCCAATTTTTGTCCCAATTCTTCCCATTCCCATTGAAACTTTTCAAATCCCTCTCAAAATTGTTGAAATTCTGTTGAAGCTTTTAAAATTCTCTCTAGAATTTTCAAAATCCATGTCCACGTGTTTACAATTTCACGTCAAAAAATGGCTAAAATTCCAGTTGAAATTTTTTCAAAGTCCCTTAAAAATTTTCCAATTTTTGTCCCAATTCTTCCCATTCCCATTGAAACTTTTCAAATCCCTCTCAAAATTGTTGAAATTCTCTTGAAGCTTTTAAAATTCTCTCTAGAATTTTCAAAATCCATGGCCACATGTTTACAATTTCACATAAAAAAATGGCTAAAATTCCAGTTGAAATTTTTTCAAAGTCCCTTAAAAATTTTCCAATTTTTGTCCCAATTCTTCCCATTCCCATTGAAACTTTTCAAATCCCTCTCAGAATTGTTGAAATTCTCTTGAAGCTTTTAAAATTCTCTCTAGAATTTTCAAAATCCATGTCCACATGTTTACAATTTCACGTCAAAAAATTGCTAAAATTCCAGTTGAAATTTTTTCAAAGTCCCTGAAAAATTTTCCAATTTTTGTCCCAATTCTTCCCATTCCCATTGAAACTTTTCAAATCCCTTTCAAAATTGTTGAAATTCTCTTGAAGCTTTTAAAATTCTCTCTAGAATTTTCAAAATCCACTTCAACATGTTTACAATTTCACGTAAAAAAATGGCTAAAATTCCAGTTGAAATTTTTTCAAAGTCCCTGAAAAATTTTCCAATTTTTGTCCCAATTCTTCCCATTCCCATTGAAACTTTTCAAATCCCTCTCAAAATTGTTGAAATTCTCTTGAAGCTTTTAAAATTCTCTCTAGAATTTTCAAAATCCATGGCCACATGTTTACAATTTCACGTCAAAAAATGGCTAATATTCCAGTTGAAATTTTTTCAAAGTCCCTGAAAAATTTTCCAATTTTTGTCCCAATTCTTCCCATTCCCATTGAAACTTTTCAAATCCCTCTCAGAATTGTTGAAATTCTCTTGAAGCTTTTAAAATTCTCTCTAGAATTTTCAAAATCCATGTCCACATGTTTACAATTTCACGTCAAAAAATGGCTAAAATTCCAGTTGAAATTTTTTCAAAGTCCCTTAAAAATTTTCCAATTTTTGTCCCAATTCTTCCCATTCCCATTGAAACTTTTCAAATCCCTCTCAAAATTGTTGAAATTCTCTTGAAGCTTTTAAAATTCTCTCTAGAATTTTCAAAATCCATGTCCACATGTTTACAATTTCACGTCAAAAAATTGCTAAAATTCCAGTTGAAATTTTTTCAAAGTCCCTGAAAAATTTTCCAATTTTTGTCCCAATTCTTCCCATTCCCATTGAAACTTTTCAAATCCCTCTCAAAATTGTTGAAATTCTCTTGAAGCTTTTAAAATTCTCTCTAGAATTTTCAAAATCCATGGCCACATGTTTACAATTTCACGTAAAAAAAATGGCTAAAATTCCAGTTGAAATTTTTTCAAAGTCCCTTAAAAATTTTCCAATTTTTGTCCCAATTCTTCCCATTCCCATTGAAACTTTTCAAATCCCTCTCAAAATTGTTGAAATTCTCTTGAAGCTTTTAAAATTCTCTCTAGAATTTTCAAAATCCATGGCCACATGTTTACAATTTCACGTCAAAAAATGGCTAAAATTCCAGTTGAAATTTTTTCAAAGTCCCTTAAAAATTTTCCAATTTTTGTCCCAATTCTTCCCATTCCCATTGAAACTTTTCAAATCCCTCTCAAAATTGTTGAAATTCTCTTGAAGCTTTTAAAATTCTCTCTAGAATTTTCAAAATCCATGGCCACATGTTTACAATTTCACGTCAAAAAATGGCTAAAATTCCAGTTGAAATTTTTTCAAAGTCCCTTGAAAATTTTCCAATTTTTGTCCCAATTCTTCCCATTCCCATTGAAACTTTTCAAATCCCTCTCAAAATTGTTGAAATTCTCTTGAAGCTTTTAAAATTCTCTCTAGAATTTTCAAAATCCATGGCCACATGTTTACAATTTCACATAAAAAAATTGCTAAAATTCCAGTTGAAATTTTTTCAAAGTCCCTTAAAAATTTTCCAATTTTTGTCCCAATTCTTCCCATTCCCATTGAAACTTTTCAAATCCCTCTCAAAATTGTAGAAATTCTGTTAAAGCTTTTAAAATTCTCTCTAGAATTTTCAAAATCCATGTCCACATGTTTACAAGTTCACGTCAAAAAATTGCTAAAATTCCAGTTGAAATTTTTTCAAAGTCCCTTAAAAATTTTCCAATTTTTGTCCCAATTCTTCCCATTCCCATTGAAACTTTTCAAATCCCTCTCAAAATTGTTGAAATTCTCTTGAAGCTTTTAAAATTCTCTCTAGAATTTTCAAAATCCATGGCCACATGTTTACAATTTCACGTCAAAAAATGGCTAAAATTCCAGTTGAAATTTTTTCAAAGTCCCTTAAAAATTTTCCAATTTTTGTCCCAATTCTTCCCATTCCCATTGAAACTTTTCAAATCCCTCTCAAAATTGTTGAAATTCTCTTGAAGCTTTTAAAATTCTCTCTAGAATTTTCAAAATCCATGGCCACATGTTTACAATTTCACGTCAAAAAATGGCTAAAATTCCAGTTGAAATTTTTTCAAAGTCCCTTAAAAATTTTCCAATTTTTGTCCCAATTCTTCCCATTCCCATTGAAACTTTTCAAATCCCTCTCAAAATTGTTGAAATTCTCTTGAAGCTTTTAAAATTCTCTCTAGAATTTTCAAAATCCATGTCCACATGTTTACAATTTCACATCAAAAAATGGCTAAAATTCCAGTTGAAATTTTTTCAAAGTCCCTTAAAAATTTTCCAATTTTTGTCCCAATTCTTCCCATTCCCATTGAAACTTTTCAAATCCCTCTCAAAATTGTTGAAATTCTCTTGAAGCTTTTAAAATTCTCTCTAGAATTTTCAAAATCCATGGCCACATGTTTACAATTTCACGTTAAAAAATGGCTAAAATTCCAGTTGAAATTTTTTCAAAGTCCCTGAAAAATTTTCCAATTTTTGTCCCAATTCTTCCCATTCCCATTGAAACTTTTCAAATCCCTCTCAAAATTGTTGAAATTCTCTTGAAGCTTTTAAAATTCTCTCTAGAATTTTCAAAATCCATGGCCACATGTTTACAATTTCACGTCAAAAAATGGCTAAAATTCCAGTTGAAATTTTTTCAAAGTCCCTTAAAAATTTTCCAATTTTTGTCCCAATTCTTCCCATTCCCATTGAAACTTTTCAAATCCCTCTCAAAATGGTTGAAATTCTCTTGAAGCTTTTAAAATTCTCTCTAGAATTTTCAAAATCCATGTCCACATGTTTACAATTTCACGTCAAAAAATGGCTAAAATTCCAGTTGAAATTTTTTCAAAGTCCCTTAAAAATTTTCCAATTTTTGTCCCAATTCTTCCCATTCCCATTGAAACTTTTCAAATCCCTCTCAAAATTGTTGAAATTCTGTTGAAGCTTTTAAAATTCTCTCTAGAATTTTCAAAATCCACTTCAACATGTTTACAATTTCACGTCAAAAAATGGCTAAAATTCCAGTTGAAATTTTTTCAAAGTCCCTTAAAAATTTTCCAATTTTTGTCCCAATTCTTCCCATTCCCATTGAAACTTTTCAAATCCCTCTCAGAATTGTTGAAATTCTCTTGAAGCTTTTAAAATTCTCTCTAGAATTTTCAAAATCCATGTCCACATGTTTACAATTTCACGTCAAAAAATGGCTAAAATTCCAGTTGAAATTTTTTCAAAGTCCCTTAAAAATTTTCCAATTTTTGTCCCAATTCTTCCCATTCCCATTGAAACTTTTCAAATCCCTCTCAAAATTGTTGAAATTCTCTTGAAGCTTTTAAAATTCTCTCTAGAATTTTCAAAATCCATGTCCACATGTTTACAATTTCACATCAAAAAATGGCTAAAATTCCAGTTGAAATTTTTTCAAAGTCCCTTAAAAATTTTCCAATTTTTGTCCCAATTCTTCCCATTCCCATTGAAACTTTTCAAATCCCTCTCAAAATTGTTGAAATTCTGTTGAAGCATTTAAAATTCTCTCTAGAATTTTCAAAATCCATGGCCACATGTTTACAATTTCACGTCAAAAAATTGCTAAAATTCCAGTTGAAATTTTTTCAAAGTCCCTTAAAAATTTTCCAATTTTTGTCCCAATTCTTCCCATTCCCATTGAAACTTTTCAAATCCCTCTCAAAATTGTTGAAATTCTCTTGAAGCTTTTAAAATTCTCTCTAGAATTTTCAAAATCCATGTCCACATGTTTACAATTTCACATCAAAAAATGGCTAAAATTCCAGTTGAAATTTTTTCAAAGTCCCTTAAAAATTTTCCAATTTTTGTCCCAATTCTTCCCATTCCCATTGAAACTTTTCAAATCCCTCTCAAAATTGTTGAAATTCTCTTGAAGCTTTTAAAATTCTCTCTAGAATTTTCAAAATCCATGGCCACATGTTTACAATTTCACGTCAAAAAATGGCTAAAATTCCAGTTGAAATTTTTTCAAAGTCCCTTAAAAATTTTCCAATTTTTGTCCCAATTCTTCCCATTCCCATTGAAACTTTTCAAATCCCTCTCAGAATTGTTGAAATTCTCTTGAAGCTTTTAAAATTCTCTCTAGAATTTTCAAAATCCATGTCCACATGTTTACAATTTCACGTCAAAAAATGGCTAAAATTCCAGTTGAAATTTTTTCAAAGTCCCTTAAAAATTTTCCAATTTTTGTCCCAATTCTTCCCATTCCCATTGAAACTTTTCAAATCCCTCTCAAAAGTGTTGAAATTCTGTTGAAGCATTTAAAATTCTCTCTAGAATTTTCAAAATCCATGGCCACATGTTTACAATTTCACGTCAAAAAATTGCTAAAATTCCAGTTGAAATTTTTTCAAAGTCCCTTAAAAATTTTCCAATTTTTGTCCCAATTCTTCCCATTCCCATTGAAACTTTTCAAATCCCTCTCAAAATTGTTGAAATTCTCTTGAAGCTTTTAAAATTCTCTCTAGAATTTTCAAAATCCATGGCCACATGTTTACAATTTCACATCAAAAAATTGCTAATATTCCAGTTGAAATTTTTTCAAAGTCCCTTAAAAATTTTCCAATTTTTGTCCCAATTCTTCCCATTCCCATTGAAACTTTTCAAATCCCTCTCAAAATTGTTGAAATTCTCTTGAAGCTTTTAAAATTCTCTCTAGAATTTTCAAAATCCATGGCCACATGTTTACAATTTCACGTCAAAAAATGGCTAAAATTCCAGTTGAAATTTTTTCAAAGTCCCTTAAAAATTTTCCAATTTTTGTCCCAATTCTTCCCATTCCCATTGAAACTTTTCAAATCCCTCTCAGAATTCTTGAAATTCTCTTGAAGCTTTTAAAATTCTCTCTAGAATTTTCAAAATCCATGGCCACATGTTTACAATTTCACGTCAAAAAATGGCTAAAATTCCAGTTGAAATTTTTTCAAAGTCCCTTGAAAATTTTCCAATTTTTGTCCCAATTCTTCCCATTCCCATTGAAACTTTTCAAATCCCTCTCAAAATTGTTGAAATTCTCTTGAAGCTTTTAAAATTCTCTCTAGAATTTTCAAAATCCATGGCCACATGTTTACAATTTCACGTCAAAAAATGGCTAAAATTCCAGTTGAAATTTTTTCAAAGTCCCTTAAAAATTTTCCAATTTTTGTCCCAATTCTTCCCATTCCCATTGAAACTTTTCAAATCCCTCTCAAAATTGTAGAAATTCTGTTAAAGCTTTTAAAATTCTCTCTAGAATTTTCAAAATCCATGTCCACATGTTTACAATTTCACGTCAAAAAATTGCTAAAATTCCAGTTGAAATTTTTTCAAAGTCCCTTAAAAATTTTCCAATTTTTGTCCCAATTCTTCCCATTCCCATTGAAACTTTTCAAATCCCTCTCAAAATTGTTGAAATTCTCTTGAAGCTTTTAAAATTCTCTCTAGAATTTTCAAAATCCATGGCCACATGTTTACAATTTCACGTCAAAAAATGGCTCAAATTCCAGTTGAAATTTTTTCAAAGTCCCTTAAAAATTTTCCAATTTTTGTCCCAATTCTTCCCATTCCCATTGAAACTTTTCAAATCCCTCTCAAAATTGTTGAAATTCTCTTGAAGCTTTTAAAATTCTTTCTAGAATTTTCAAAATCCATGTCCACATGTTTACAATTTCACGTCAAAAAATGGCTAAAATTCCAGTTGAAATTTTTTCAAAGTCCCTGAAAAATTTTCCAATTTTTGTCCCAATTCTTCCCATTCCCATTGAAACTTTTCAAATCCCTCTCAAAATTGTTGAAATTCTCTTGAAGCTTTTAAAATTCTCTCTAGAATTTTCAAAATCCATGGCCACATGTTTACAATTTCACGTCAAAAAATGGCTAAAATTCCAGTTGAAATTTTTTCAAAGTCCCTTAAAAATTTTCCAATTTTTGTCCCAATTCTTCCCATTCCCATTGAAACTTTTCAAATCCCTCTCAAAATTGTTGAAATTCTGTTGAAGCTTTTAAAATTCTCTCTAGAATTTTCAAAATCCACTTCAACATGTTTACAATTTCACGTCAAAAAATGGCTAAAATTCCAGCTGAAATTTTTTCAAAGTCCCTTAAAAATTTTCCAATTTTTGTCCCAATTCTTCCCATTCCCATTGAAACTTTTCAAATCCCTCTCAGAATTGTTGAAATTCTCTTGAAGCTTTTAAAATTCTCTCTAGAATTTTCAAAATCCATGTCCACATGTTTACAATTTCACGTCAAAAAATGGCTAAAATTCCAGTTGAAATTTTTTCAAAGTCCCTTAAAAATTTTCCAATTTTTGTCCCAATTCTTCCCATTCCCATTGAAACTTTTCAAATCCCTCTCAAAATTGTTGAAATTCTGTTGAAGCTTTTAAAATTCTCTCTAGAATTTTCAAAATCCATGTCCACATGTTTACAATTTCACATCAAAAAATGGCTAAAATTCCAGTTGAAATTTTTTCAAAGTCCCTTAAAAATTTTCCAATTTTTGTCCCAATTCTTCGCATTCCCATTGAAACTTTTCAAATCCCTCTCAAAATTGTTGAAATTCTCTTGAAGCTTTTAAAATTCTCTCTAGAATTTTCAAAATCCATGGCCACATGTTTACAATTTCACGTCAAAAAATTGCTAAAATTCCAGTTGAAATTTTTTCAAAGTCCCTTAAAAATTTTCCAATTTTTGTCCCAATTCTTCCCATTCCCATTGAAACTTTTCAAATCCCTCTCAAAATTGTTGAAATTCTCTTGAAGCTTTTAAAATTCTCTCTAGAATTTTCAAAATCCATGTCCACATGTTTACAATTTCACGTCAAAAAATGGCTAAAATTCCAGTTGAAATTTTTTCAAAGTCCCTGAAAAATTTTCCAATTTTTGTCCCAATTCTTCCCATTCCCATTGAAACTTTTCAAATCCCTCTCAAAATTGTTGAAATTCTCTTGAAGCTTTTAAAATTCTCTCTAGAATTTTCAAAATCCATGGCCACATGTTTACAATTTCACGTCAAAAAATGGCTAAAATTCCAGTTGAAATTTTTTCAAAGTCCCTTAAAAATTTTCCAATTTTTGTCCCAATTCTTCCCATTCCCATTGAAACTTTTCAAATCCCTCTCAAAATTGTTGAAATTCTGTTGAAGCTTTTAAAATTCTCTCTAGAATTTTCAAAATCCATGTCCACATGTTTACAATTTCACGTCAAAAAATGGCTAAAATTCCAGTTGAAATTTTTTCAAAGTCCCTTGAAAATTTTCCAATTTTTGTCCCAATTCTTCCCATTCCCATTGAAACTTTTCAAATCCCTCTCAAAATTGTTGAAATTCTCTTGAAGCTTTTAAAATTCTCTCTAGAATTTTCAAAATCCATGGCCACATGTTTACAATTTCACATAAAAAAATTGCTAAAATTCCAGTTGAAATTTTTTCAAAGTCCCTTAAAAATTTTCCAATTTTTGTCCCAATTCTTCCCATTCCCATTGAAACTTTTCAAATCCCTCTCAAAATTGTTGAAATTCTGTTGAAGCTTTTAAAATTCTCTCTAGAATTTTCAAAATCCACTTCAACATGTTTACAATTTCACGTCAAAAAATGGCTAAAATTCCAGCTGAAATTTTTTCAAAGTCCCTTAAAAATTTTCCAATTTTTGTCCCAATTCTTCCCATTCCCATTGAAACTTTTCAAATCCCTCTCAGAATTGTTGAAATTCTCTTGAAGCTTTTAAAATTCTCTCTAGAATTTTCAAAATCCATGTCCACATGTTTACAATTTCACGTCAAAAAATGGCTAAAATTCCAGTTGAAATTTTTTCAAAGTCCCTTAAAAATTTTCCAATTTTTGTCCCAATTCTTCCCATTCCCATTGAAACTTTTCAAATCCCTCTCAAAATTGTTGAAATTCTGTTGAAGCTTTTAAAATTCTCTCTAGAATTTTCAAAATCCATGTCCACATGTTTACAATTTCACATCAAAAAATGGCTAAAATTCCAGTTGAAATTTTTTCGAAGTCCCTTAAAAATTTTCCAATTTTTGTCCCAATTCTTCCCATTCCCATTGAAACTTTTCAAATCCCTCTCAAAATTGTTGAAATTCTCTTGAAGCTTTTAAAATTCTCTCTAGAATTTTCAAAATCCATGGCCACATGTTTACAATTTCACGTCAAAAAATTGCTAAAATTCCAGTTGAAATTTTTTCAAAGTCCCTTAAAAATTTTCCAATTTTTGTCCCAATTCTTCCCATTCCCATTGAAACTTTTCAAATCCCTCTCAAAATTGTTGAAATTCTCTTGAAGCTTTTAAAATTCTCTCTAGAATTTTCAAAATCCATGTCCACATGTTTACAATTTCACGTCAAAAAATGGCTAAAATTCCAGTTGAAATTTTTTCAAAGTCCCTGAAAAATTTTCCAATTTTTGTCCCAATTCTTCCCATTCCCATTGAAACTTTTCAAATCCCTCTCAAAATTGTTGAAATTCTCTTGAAGCTTTTAAAATTCTCTCTAGAATTTTCAAAATCCATGGCCACATGTTTACAATTTCACGTCAAAAAATGGCTAAAATTCCAGTTGAAATTTTTTCAAAGTCCCTGAAAAATTTTCCAATTTTTGTCCCAATTCTTCCCATTCCCATTGAAACTTTTCAAATCCCTCTCAAAATTGTTGAAATTCTCTTGAAGCTTTTAAAATTCTCTCTAGAATTTTCAAAATCCATGTCCACATGTTTACAATTTCACGTCATAAAATTGCTAAAATTCCAGTTGAAATTTTTTCAAAGTCCCTTCAAAATTTTCCAATTTTTGTCCCAATTCTTCCCATTCCCATTGAAACTTTTCAAATCCCTCTCAAAATTGTTGAAATTCTCTTGAAGCTTTTAAAATTCTCTCTAGAATTTTCAAAATCCATGTCCACATGTTTACAATTTCACGTCAAAAAATGGCTAAAATTCCAGTTGAAATTTTTTCAAAGTCCCTTAAAAATTTTCCAATTTTTGTCCCAATTCTTCCCATTCCCATTGAAACTTTTCAAATCCCTCTCCAAAATTGTTGAAATTCTCTTGAAGCTTTTAAAATTCTCTCTAGAATTTTCAAAATCCATGGCCACATGTTTACAATTTCACATAAAAAAATGGCTAAAATTCCAGTTGAAATTTTTTCAAAGTCCCTTAAAAATTTTCCAATTTTTGTCCCAATTCTTCCCATTCCCATTGAAACTTTTCAAATCCCTCTCAAAATTGTTGAAATTCTGTTGAAGCTTTTAAAATTCTCTCTAGAATTTTCAAAATCCATGTCCACATGTTTACAATTTCACGTCAAAAAATGGCTAAAATTCCAGTTGAAATTTTTTCAAAGTCCCTTAAAAATTTTCCAATTTTTGTCCCAATTCTTCCCATTCCCATTGAAACTTTTCAAATCCCTCTCAAAATTGTTGAAATTCTCTTGAAGCTTTTAAAATTCTCTCTAGAATTTTCAAAATCCATGTCCACATGTTTACAATTTCACGTCAAAAAATGGCTAAAATTCCAGTTGAAATTTTTTCAAAGTCCCTTAAAAATTTTCCAATTTTTGTCCCAATTCTTCCCATTCCCATTGAAACTTTTCAAATCCCTCTCAAAATTGTAGAAATTCTGTTAAAGCTTTTAAAATTCTCTCTAGAATTTTCAAAATCCATGTCCACATGTTTACAATTTCACGTCAAAAAATTGCTAAAATTCCAGTTGAAATTTTTTCAAAGTCCCTTAAAAATTTTCCAATTTTTGTCCCAATTCTTCCCATTCCCATTGAAACTTTTCAAATCCCTCTCAAAATTGTTGAAATTCTCTTGAAGCTTTTAAAATTCTCTCTAGAATTTTCAAAATCCATGGCCACATGTTTACAATTTCACGTCAAAAAATGGCTAAAATTCCAGTTGAAATTTTTTCAAAGTCCCTTCAAAATTTTCCAATTTTTGTCCCAATTCTTCCCATTCCCATTGAAACTTTTCAAATCCCTCTCAAAATTGTTGAAATTCTGTTGAAGCTTTTAAAATTCTCTCTAGAATTTTCAAAATCCATGGCCACATGTTTACAATTTCACGTCAAAAAATGGCTAAAATTCCAGTTGAAATTTTTTCAAAGTCCCTTAAAAATTTTCCAATTTTTGTCCCAATTCTTCCCATTCCCATTGAAACTTTTCAAATCCCTCTCAGAATTGTTGAAATTCTCTTGAAGCTTTTAAAATTCTCTCTAGAATTTTCAAAATCCATGTCCACATGTTTACAATTTCACGTCAAAAAATGGCTAAAATTCCAGTTGAAATTTTTTCAAAGTCCCTGAAAAATTTTCCAATTTTTGTCCCAATTCTTCCCATTCCCATTGAAACTTTTCAAATCCCTCTCAAAATTGTTGAAATTCTCTTGAAGCTTTTAAAATTCTCTCTAGAATTTTCAAAATCCATGTCCACATGTTTACAATTTCACGTCAAAAAATGGCTAAAATTCCAGTTGAAATTTTTTCAAAGTCCCTGAAAAATTTTCCAATTTTTGTCCCAATTCTTCCCATTCCCATTGAAACTTTTCAAATCCCTCTCAAAATTGTTGAAATTCTCTTGAAGCTTTTAAAATTCTCTCTAGAATTTTCAAAATCCATGTCCACATGTTTACAATTTCACGTCAAATAATTGCTAAAATTCCAGTTGAAATTTTTTCAAAGTCCCTTAAAAATTTTCCAATTTTTGTCCCAATTCTTCCCATTCCCATTGAAACTTTTCAAATCCCTCTCAAAATTGTTGAAATTCTCTTGAAGCTTTTAAAATTCTCTCTAGAATTTTCAAAATCCATGGCCACATGTTTACAATTTCACGTCAAAAAATGGCTAAAATTCCAGTTGAAATTTTTTCAAAGTCCCTTAAAAATTTTCCAATTTTTGTCCCAATTCTTCCCATTCCCATTGAAACTTTTCAAATCCCTCTCAAAATTGTTGAAATTCTGTTGAAGCTTTTAAAATTCTCTCTAGAATTTTCAAAATCCATGGCCACATGTTTACAATTTCACGTCAAAAAATGGCTAAAATTCCAGTAGAAATTTTTTCAAAGTCCCTTAAAAATTTTCCAATTTTTGTCCCAATTCTTCCCATTCCCATTGAAACTTTTCAAATCCCTCTCAGAATTGTTGAAATTCTCTTGAAGCTTTTAAAATTCTCTCTAGAATTTTCAAAATCCATGTCCACATGTTTACAATTTCACGTCAAAAAATGGCTAAAATTCCAGTTGAAATTTTTTCAAAGTCCCTGAAAAATTTTCCAATTTTTGTCCCAATTCTTCCCATTCCCATTGAAACTTTTCAAATCCCTCTCAAAATTGTTGAAATTCTCTTGAAGCTTTTAAAATTCTCTCTAGAATTTTCAAAATCCATGTCCACATGTTTACAATTTCACGTCATAAAATTGCTAAAATTCCAGTTGAAATTTTTTCAAAGTCCCTTCAAAATTTTCCAATTTTTGTCCCAATTCTTCCCATTCCCATTGAAACTTTTCAAATCCCTCTCAAAATTGTTGAAATTCTCTTGAAGCTTTTAAAATTCTCTCTAGAATTTTCAAAATCCATGTCCACATGTTTACAATTTCACGTCAAAAAATGGCTAAAATTCCAGTTGAAATTTTTTCAAAGTCCCTGAAAAATTTTCCAATTTTTGTCCCAATTCTTCCCATTCCCATTGAAACTTTTCAAATCCCTCTCCAAAATTGTTGAAATTCTCTTGAAGCTTTTAAAATTCTCTCTAGAATTTTCAAAATCCATGGCCACATGTTTACAATTTCACATAAAAAAATTGCTAAAATTCCAGTTGAAATTTTTTCAAAGTCCCTTAAAAATTTTCCAATTTTTGTCCCAATTCTTCCCATTCCCATTGAAACTTTTCAAATCCCTCTCAAAATTGTTGAAATTCTGTTGAAGCTTTTAAAATTCTCTCTAGAATTTTCAAAATCCATGGCCACATGTTTACAATTTCACGTCAAAAAATGGCTAAAATTCCAGTTGAAATTTTTTCAAAGTCCCTTAAAAATTTTCCAATTTTTGTCCCAATTCTTCCCATTCCCATTGAAACTTTTCAAATCCCTCTCAAAATTGTTGAAATTCTCTTGAAGCTTTTAAAATTCTCTCTAGAATTTTCAAAATCCATGTCCACATGTTTACAATTTCACGTCAAAAAATGGCTAAAATTCCAGTTGAAATTTTTTCAAAGTCCCTTAAAAATTTTCCAATTTTTGTCCCAATTCTTCCCATTCCCATTGAAACTTTTCAAATCCCTCTCAAAATTGTTGAAATTCTCTTGAAGCTTTTAAAATTCTCTCTAGAATTTTCAAAATCCATGGCCACATGTTTACAATTTCACGTCAAAAAATGGCTAAAATTCCAGTTGAAATTTTTTCAAAGTCCCTTAAAAATTTTCCAATTTTTGTCCCAATTCTTCCCATTCCCATTGAAACTTTTCAAATCCCTCTCAAAATTGTTGAAATTCTGTTGAAGCTTTTAAAATTCTCTCTAGAATTTTCAAAATCCATGGCCACATGTTTACAATTTCACGTCAAAAAATGGCTAAAATTCCAGTTGAAATTTTTTCAAAGTCCCTTGAAAATTTTCCAATTTTTGTCCCAATTCTTCCCATTCCCATTGAAACTTTTCAAATCCCTCTCAAAATTGTAGAAATTCTGTTAAAGCTTTTAAAATTCTCTCTAGAATTTTCAAAATCCATGTCCACATGTTTACAATTTCACGTCAAAAAATTGCTAAAATTCCAGTTGAAATTTTTTCAAAGTCCCTTAAAAATTTTCCAATTTTTGTCCCAATTCTTCCCATTCCCATTGAAACTTTTCAAATCCCTCTCAAAACTGTAGAAATTCTGTTAAAGCTTTTAAAATTCTCTCTAGAATTTTCAAAATCCATGTCCACATGTTTACAATTTCACGTCAAAAAATTGCTAAAATTCCAGTTGAAATTTTTTCAAAGTCCCTTAAAAATTTTCCAATTTTTGTCCCAATTCTTCCCATTCCCATTGAAACTTTTCAAATCCCTCTCAAAATTGTTGAAATTCTCTTGAAGCTTTTAGAATTCTCTCTAGAATTTTCAAAATCCATGGCCACATGTTTACAATTTCACGTCAAAAAATGGCTAAAATTCCAGTTGAAATTTTTTCAAAGTCCCTTAAAAATTTTCCAATTTTTGTCCCAATTCTTCCCATTCCCATTGAAACTTTTCAAATCCCTCTCAAAATTGTTGAAATTCTGTTGAAGCTTTTAAAATTCTCTCTAGAATTTTCAAAATCCATGGCCACATGTTTACAATTTCACGTCAAAAAATGGCTAAAATTCCAGTTGAAATTTTTTCAAAGTCCCTTAAAAATTTTCCAATTTTTGTCCCAATTCTTCCCATTCCCATTGAAACTTTTCAAATCCCTCTCAGAATTCTTGAAATTCTCTTGAAGCTTTTAAAATTCTCTCTAGAATTTTCAAAATCCATGGCCACATGTTTACAATTTCACGTCATAAAATGGCTAAAATTCCAGTTGAAATTTTTTCAAAGTCCCTGAAAAATTTTCCAATTTTTGTCCCAATTCTTCCCATTCCCATTGAAACTTTTCAAATCCCTCTCAAAATTGTTGAAATTCTGTTGAAGCTTTTAAAATTCTCTCTAGAATTTTCAAAATCCATGTCCACATGTTTACAATTTCACGTCAAAAAATGGCTAAAATTCCAGTTGAAATTTTTTCAAAGTCCCTTAAAAATTTTCCAATTTTTGTCCCAATTCTTCCCATTCCCATTGAAACTTTTCAAATCCCTCTCAAAATTGTTGAAATTCTCTTGAAGCTTTTAAAATTCTCTCTAGAATTTTCAAAATCCATGGCCACATGTTTACAATTTCACATAAAAAAATGGCTAAAATTCCAGTTGAAATTTTTTCAAAGTCCCTTAAAAATTTTCCAATTTTTGTCCCAATTCTTCCCATTCCCATTGAAACTTTTCAAATCCCTCTCAAAATTGTTGAAATTCTCTTGAAGCTTTTAAAATTCTCTCTAGAATTTTCAAAATCCATGTCCACATGTTTACAATTTCACGTCAAAAAATGGCTAAAATTCCAGTTGAAATTTTTTCAAAGTCCCTTAAAAATTTTCCAATTTTTGTCCCAATTCTTCCCATTCCCATTGAAACTTTTCAAATCCCTCTCAAAATTGTTGAAATTCTCTTGAAGCTTTTAAAATTCTCTCTAGAATTTTCAAAATCCATGTCCACATGTTTACAATTTCACGTCAAAAAATGGCTAAAATTCCAGTTGAAATTTTTTCAAAGTCCCTTAAAAATTTTCCAATTTTTGTCCCAATTCTTCCCATTCCCATTGAAACTTTTCAAATCCCTCTCAAAATTGTTGAAATTCTCTTGAAGCTTTTAAAATTCTCTCTAGAATTTTCAAAATCCATGTCCACATGTTTACAATTTCACGTCAAAAAATGGCTAAAATTCCAGTTGAAATTTTTTCAAAGTCCCTGAAAAATTTTCCAATTTTTGTCCCAATTCTTCCCATTCCCATTGAAACTTTTCAAATCCCTCTCAAAATTGTTGAAATTCTCTTGAAGCTTTTAAAATTCTCTCTAGAATTTTCAAAATCCATGGCCACATGTTTACAATTTCACGTCAAAAAATTGCTAAAATTCCAGTTGAAATTTTTTCAAAGTCCCTTAAAAATTTTCCAATTTTTGTCCCAATTCTTCCCATTCCCATTGAAACTTTTCAAATCCCTCTCAAAATTGTTGAAATTCTGTTGAAGCTTTTAAAATTCTCTCTAGAATTTTCAAAATCCATGTCCACATGTTTACAATTTCACGTCAAAAAAATGCTAAAATTCCAGTTGAAATTTTTTCAAAGTCCCTTAAAAATTTTCCAATTTTTGTCCCAATTCTTCCCATTCCCATTGAAACTTTTCAAATCCCTCTCAAAATTGTTGAAATTCTCTTGAAGCTTTTAAAATTCTCTCTAGAATTTTCAAAATCCATGGCCACATGTTTACAATTTCACGTCAAAAAATGGCTAATATTCCAGTTGAAATTTTTTCAAAGTCCCTTAAAAATTTTCCAATTTTTGTCCCAATTCTTCCCATTCCCATTGAAACTTTTCAAATCCCTCTCAAAATTGTTGAAATTCTGTTGAAGCTTTTAAAATTCTCTCTAGAATTTTCAAAATCCATGGCCACATGTTTACAATTTCACGTCAAAAAATGGCTAAAATTCCAGTTGAAATTTTTTCAAAGTCCCTTAAAAATTTTCCAATTTTTGTCCCAATTCTTCCCATTCCCATTGAAACTTTTCAAATCCCTCTCAAAATTGTTGAAATTCTCTTGAAGCTTTTAAAATTCTCTCTAGAATTTTCAAAATCCATGGCCACATGTTTACAATTTCACGTCAAAAAAATGCTAAAATTCCAGTTGAAATTTTTTCAAAGTCCCTTAAAAATTTTCCAATTTTTGTCCCAATTCTTCCCATTCCCATTGAAACTTTTCAAATCCCTCTCAAAATTGTTGAAATTCTCTTGAAGCTTTTAAAATTCTCTCTAGAATTTTCAAAATCCATGGCCACATGTTTACAATTTCACGTCAAAAAATGGCTAAAATTCCAGTTGAAATTTTTTCAAAGTCCCTTAAAAATTTTCCAATTTTTGTCCCAATTCTTCCCATTCCCATTGAAACTTTTCAAATCCCTCTCAAAATTGTTGAAATTCTCTTGAAGCTTTTAAAATTCTCTCTAGAATTTTCAAAATCCATGTCCACATGTTTACAATTTCACGTCAAAAAATTGCTAAAATTCCAGTTGAAATTTTTTCAAAGTCCCTTAAAAATTTTCCAATTTTTGTCCCAATTCTTCCCATTCCCATTGAAACTTTTCAAATCCCTCTCAAAATTGTTGAAATTCTGTTGAAGCTTTTAAAATTCTCTCTAGAATTTTCAAAATCCATTTTCACATGTTTACAATTTCACATAAAAAAATGGCTAAAATTCCAGTTGAAATTTTTTCAAAGTCCCTTAAAAATTTTCCAATTTTTGACCCAATTCTTCCCATTCCCATTGAAACTTTTCAAATCCCTCTCAAAATTGTTGAAATTCTCTTGAAGCTTTTAAAATTCTCTCTAGAATTTTCAAAATCCATGTCCACATGTTTACAATTTCACGTCAAAAAATGGCTAAAATTCCAGTTGAAATTTTTTCAAAGTCCCTTAAAAATTTTCCAACTTTTGTCCCAATTCTTCCCATTCCCATTGAAACTTTTCAAATCCCTCTCAAAATTGTTGAAATTCTGTTGAAGCTTTTAAAATTCTCTCTAGAATTTTCAAAATCCATGGCCACATGTTTACAATTTCACGTCAAAAATGGCTAATATTCCAGTTGAAATTTTTTCAAAGTCCCTTCAAAATTTTCCAATTTTTGTCCCAATTCTTCCCATTCCCATTGAAACTTTTCAAATCCCTCTCAAAATTGTTGAAATTCTGTTGAAGCTTTTAAAATTCTCTCTAGAATTTTCAAAATCCATGGCCACATGTTTACAATTTCACGTCAAAAAATGGCTAAAATTCCAGTTGAAATTTTTTCAAAGTCCCTTAAAAATTTTCCAATTTTTGTCCCAATTCTTCCCATTCCCATTGAAACTTTTCAAATCCCTCTCAAAATTGTTGAAATTCTCTTGAAGCTTTTAAAATTCTCTCTAGAATTTTCAAAATCCATGGCCACATGTTTACAATTTCACGTCAAAAAAATGCTAAAATTCCAGTTGAAATTTTTTCAAAGTCCCTTAAAAATTTTCCAATTTTTGTCCCAATTCTTCCCATTCCCATTGAAACTTTTCAAATCCCTCTCAAAATTGTTGAAATTCTCTTGAAGCTTTTAAAATTCTCTCTAGAATTTTCAAAATCCATGTCCACATGTTTACAATTTCACGTCAAAAAATGGCTAAAATTCCAGTTGCAATTTTTTCAAAGTCCCTTAAAAATTTTCCAATTTTTGTCCCAATTCTTCCCATTCCCATTGAAACTTTTCAAATCCCTCTCAAAATTGTTGAAATTCTCTTGAAGCTTTTAAAATTCTCTCTAGAATTTTCAAAATCCATGTCCACATGTTTACAATTTCACGTCAAAAAATTGCTAAAATTCCAGTTGAAATTTTTTCAAAGTCCCTTCAAAATTTTCCAATTTTTGTCCCAATTCTTCCCATTCCCATTGAAACTTTTCAAATCCCTCTCAAAATTGTTGAAATTCTGTTGAAGCTTTTAAAATTCTCTCTAGAATTTTCAAAATCCATTTTCACATGTTTACAATTTCACATAAAAAAATGGCTAAAATTCCAGTTGAAATTTTTTCAAAGTCCCTTAAAAATTTTCCAATTTTTGACCCAATTCTTCCATTCCCATTGAAACTTTTCAAATCCCTCTCAAAATTGTTGAAATTCTCTTGAAGCTTTTAAAATTCTCTCTAGAATTTTCAAAATCCATGTCCACATGTTTACAATTTCACGTCAAAAAATGGCTAAAATTCCAGTTGAAATTTTTTCAAAGTCCCTTAAAAATTTTCCAACTTTTGTCCCAATTCTTCCCATTCCCATTGAAACTTTTCAAATCCCTCTCAAAATTGTTGAAATTCTGTTGAAGCTTTTAAAATTCTCTCTAGAATTTTCAAAATCCATGTCCACATGTTTACAATTTCACATAAAAAAATGGCTAAAATTCCAGTTGAAATTTTTTCAAAGTCCCTTAAAAATTTTCCAATTTTTGTCCCAATTCTTCCCATTCCCATTGAAACTTTTCAAATCCCTCTCAAAATTGTTGAAATTCTCTTGAAGCTTTTAAAATTCTCTCTAGAATTTTCAAAATCCATGGCCACATGTTTACAATTTCACGTCAAAAAATTGCTAAAATTCCAGTTGAAATTTTTTGAAAGTCCCTTAAAAATTTTCCAATTTTTGTCCCAATTCTTCCCATTCCCATTGAAACTTTTCAAATCCCTCTCAAAATTGTTGAAATTCTCTTGAAGCTTTTAAAATTCTCTCTAGAATTTTCAAAATCCATGTCCACATGTTTACAATTTCACGTCAAAAAAATGCTAAAATTCCAGTTGAAATTTTTTCAAAGTCCCTTAAAAATTTTCCAATTTTTGTCCCAATTCTTCCCATTCCCATTGAAACTTTTCAAATCCCTCTCAAAATTGTTGAAATTCTCTTGAAGCTTTTAAAATTCTCTCTAGAATTTTCAAAATCCATGTCCACATGTTTACAATTTCACGTCAAAAAATGGCTAAAATTCCAGTTGAAATTTTTTCAAAGTCCCTTAGAAATTTTCCAATTTTTGTCCCAATTCTTCCCATTCCCATTGAAACTTTTCAAATCCCTCTCAAAATTGTTGAAATTCTCTTGAAGCTTTTAAAATTCTCTCTAGAATTTTCAAAATCCATGTCCACATGTTTACAATTTCACGTAAAAAAATGCTAAAATTCCAGTTGAAATTTTTTCAAAGTCCCTTAAAAATTTTCCAATTTTTGTCCCAATTCTTCCCATTCCCATTGAAACTTTTCAAATCCCTCTCAAAATTGTTGAAATTCTCTTGAAGCTTTTAAAATTCTCTCTAGAATTTTCAAAATCCATGGCCACATGTTTACAATTTCACGTCAAAAAATGGCTACAATTCCAGTTGAAATTTTTCAAAGTCCCTTAAAAAATTTCCAATAATTGTCCCAATTCTTCCCATTCCCATTGAAACTTTTCAAATCCCTCTCAAAATTGTTGAAATTCTGTTGAAGCTTTTAAAATTCTCTCTAGAATTTTCAAAGTCCATGGCCACATGTTTACAATTTCACGTCAAAAAATGGCTAAAATTCCAGTTGAAATTTTTTCAAAGTCCCTTAAAATTTTCCAATTTTTGTCCCAATTCTTCCCATTCCCATTGAAACTTTTCAAATCCCTCTCAAAATTGTTGAAATTCTCTTGAAGCTTTTAAAATTCTCTCTAGAATTTTCAAAATCCATGTCCACATGTTTACAATTTCACGTAAAAAAAATGCTAAAATTCCAGTTGAAATTTTTTCAAAGTCCCTTAAAAATTTTCCAATTTTTGTCCCAATTCTTCCCATTCCCATTGAAACTTTTCAAATCCCTCTCAAAATTGTTGAAATTCTCTTGAAGCTTTTAAAATTCTCTCTAGAATTTTCAAAATCCATGTCCACATGTTTACAATTTCACGTCAAAAAATGGCTAAAATTCCAGTTGAAATTTTTTCAAAGTCCCTTAAAAATTTTCCAATTTTTGTCCCAATTCTTCCCATTCCCATTGAAACTTTTCAAATCCCTCTCAAAATTGTTGAAATTCTCTTGAAGCTTTTAAAATTCTCTCTAGAATTTTCAAAATCCATGTCCACATGTTTACAATTTCACGTAAAAAAAATGCTAAAATTCCAGTTGAAATTTTTTCAAAGTCCCTTAAAAATTTTCCAATTTTTGTCCCAATTCTTCCCATTCCCATTGAAACTTTTCAAATCCCTCTCAAAATTGTTGAAATTCTCTTGAAGCTTTTAAAATTCTCTCTAGAATTTTCAAAATCCATGTCCACATGTTTACAATTTCACGTCAAAAAATGGCTAAAATTCCAGTTGAAATTTTTTCAAAGTCCCTTAAAAATTTTCCAATTTTTGTCCCAATTCTTCCCATTCCCATTGAAACTTTTCAAATCCCTCTCAAAATTGTTGAAATTCTCTTGAAGCTTTTAAAATTCTCTCTAGAATTTTCAAAATCCATGTCCACATGTTTACAATTTCACGTCAAAAAATGGCTAAAATTCCAGTTGAAATTTTTTCAAAGTCCCTTAAAAATTTTCCAATTTTTGTCCCAATTCTTCCCATTCCCATTGAAACTTTTCAAATCCCTCTCAAAATTGTTGAAATTCTGTTGAAGCTTTTAAAATTCTCTCTAGAATTTTCAAAATCCATGTCCACATGTTTACAATTTCACGTCAAAAAAT
Organism: Streptopelia decaocto; assembly: GCF_964273445.1. Lineage (NCBI taxonomy): Eukaryota > Metazoa > Chordata > Aves > Columbiformes > Columbidae > Streptopelia > Streptopelia decaocto. The sequence continues at coordinate 73,237 of NW_028115758.1, forward strand.
GGCTAAAATTCCAGTTGAAATTTTTTCAAAGTCCCTGAAAAATTTTCCAATTTTTGTCCCAATTCTTCCCATTCCCATTGAAACTTTTCAAATCCCTCTCAAAATTGTTGAAATTCTCTTGAAGCTTTTAAAATTCTCTCTAGAATTTTCAAAATCCACTCCAACATGTTTACAATTTCACATAAAAAAATGGCTAAAATTCCAGTTGAAATTTTTTCAAAGTCCCTTAAAAATTTTCCAATTTTTGTCCCAATTCTTCCCATTCCCATTGAAACTTTTCAAATCCCTCTCAAAATTGTTGAAATTCTGTTGAAGCTTTTATAATTCTCTCTAGAATTTTCAAAATCCATGTCCACATGTTTACAATTTCACGTCAAAAAATTGCTAAAATTCCAGTTGAAATTTTTTCAAAGTCCCTTAGAAATTTTCCAATTTTTGTCCCAATTCTTCCCATTCCCATTGAAACTTTTCAAATCCCTCTCAAAATTGTTGAAATTCTCTTGAAGCTTTTAAAATTCTCTCTAGAATTTTCAAAATCCATGGCCACATGTTTACAATTTCACGTCAAAAATGGCTAATATTCCAGTTGAAATTTTTTCAAAGTCCCTTAAAAATTTTCCAATTTTTGTCCCAATTCTTCCATTCCCATTGAAACTTTTCAAATCCCTCTCAAAATTGTTGAAATTCTGTTGAAGCTTTTAAAATTCTCTCTAGAATTTTCAAAATCCATGGCCACATGTTTACAATTTCACGTCAAAAAATGGCTAAAATTCCAGTTGAAATTTTTTCAAAGTCCCTTAAAAATTTTCCAATTTTTGTCCCAATTCTTCCCATTCCCATTGAAACTTTTCAAATCCCTCTCAAAATTGTTGAAATTCTGTTGAAGCTTTTAAAATTCTCTCTAGAATTTTCAAAATCCATGGCCACATGTTTACAATTTCACGTCAAAAAATGGCTAAAATTCCAGTTGAAATTTTTTCAAAGTCCCTTAAAAATTTTCCAATTTTTGTCCCAATTCTTCCCATTCCCATTGAAACTTTTCAAATCCCTCTCAAAATTGTTGAAATTCTCTTGAAGCTTTTAAAATTCTCTCTAGAATTTTCAAAATCCATGTCCACATGTTTACAATTTCACGTCAAAAAATTGCTAAAATTCCAGTTGAAATTTTTTCAAAGTCCCTTAAAAATTTTCCAATTTTTGTCCCAATTCTTCCCATTCCCATTGAAACTTGTCAAATCCCTCTCAAAATTGTTGAAATTCTCTTGAAGCTTTTAAAATTCTCTCTAGAATTTTCAAAATCCACTCCAACATGTTTACAATTTCACATAAAAAAATTGCTAAAATTCCAGTTGAAATTTTTTCAAAGTCCCTTAAAAATTTTCCAATTTTTGTCCCAATTCTTCCCATTCCCATTGAAACTTTTCAAATCCCTCTCAAAATTGTTGAAATTCTGTTGAAGCTTTTAAAATTCTCTCTAGAATTTTCAAAATCCATGTCCACATGTTTACAATTTCACGTAAAAAAAATGCTAAAATTCCAGTTGAAATTTTTTCAAAGTCCTTAAAAATTTTCCAATTTTTGTCCCAATTCTTCCCATTCCCATTGAAACTTTTCAAATCCCTCTCAAAATTGTTGAAATTCTGTTGAAGCTTTTAAAATTCTCTCTAGAATTTTCAAAATCCATGTCCACATGTTTACAATTTCACGTCAAAAAATGGCTAAAATTCCAGTTGAAATTTTTTCAAAGTCCCTGAAAAATTTTCCAATTTTTGTCCCAATTCTTCCCATTCCCATTGAAACTTTTCAAATCCCTCTCAAAATTGTTGAAATTCTCTTGAAGCTTTTAAAATTCTCTCTAGAATTTTCAAAATCCATGTCCACATGTTTACAATTTCACGTCAAAAAATGGCTAAAATTCCAGTTGAAATGTTTTCAAAGTCCCTTAAAAATTTTCCAATTTTTGTCCCAATTCTTCCCATTCCCATTGAAACTTTTCAAATCCCTCTCAAAATTGTTGAAATTCTCTTGAAGCTTTTAAAATTCTCTCTAGAATTTTCAAAATCCATGTCCACATGTTTACAATTTCACGTCAAAAAATGGCTAAAATTCCAGTTGCAATTTTTTCAAAGTCCCTTAAAAATTTTCCAATTTTTGTCCCAATTCTTCCCATTCCCATTGAAACTTTTCAAATCCCTCTCAAAATTGTTGAAATTCTCTTGAAGCTTTTAAAATTCTCTCTAGAATTTTCAAAATCCATTTTCACATGTTTACAATTTCACATAAAAAATTGCTAAAATTCCAGTTGAAATTTTTTCAAAGTCCCTTAAAAATTTTCCAATTTTTGTCCCAATTCTTCCCATTCCCATTGAAACTTTTCAAATCCCTCTCAAAATTGTTGAAATTCTCTTGAAGCTTTTAAAATTCTCTCTAGAATTTTCAAAATCCATGTCCACATGTTTACAATTTCACGTCAAAAAATGGCTAAAATTCCAGTTGAAATTTTTTCAAAGTCCCTTAAAAATTTTCCAATTTTTGTCCCAATTCTTCCCATTCCCATTGAAACTTTTCAAATCCCTCTCAAAATTGTTGAAATTCTCTTGAAGCTTTTAAAATTCTCTCTAGAATTTTCAAAATCCATGTCCACATGTTTACAATTTCACGTCAAAAAATGGCTAAAATTCCAGTTGAAATTTTTTCAAAGTCCCTTAAAAATTTTCCAATTTTTGTCCCAATTCTTCCCATTCCCATTGAAACTTTTCAAATCCCTCTCAAAATTGTTGAAATTCTCTTGAAGCTTTTAAAATTCTCTCTAGAATTTTCAAAATCCATGTCCACATGTTTACAATTTCACGTCAAAAAATGGCTAAAATTCCAGTTGAAATTTTTTCAAAGTCCCTTAAAAATTTTCCAATTTTTGTCCCAATTCTTCCCATTCCCATTGAAACTTTTCAAATCCCTCTCAAAATTGTTGAAATTCTCTTGAAGCTTTTAAAATTCTCTCTAGAATTTTCAAAATCCATGTCCACATGTTTACAATTTCACGTCAAAAAATGGCTAAAATTCCAGTTGAAATTTTTTCAAAGTCCCTTAAAAATTTTCCAATTTTTGTCCCAATTCTTCCCATTCCCATTGAAACTTTTCAAATCCCTCTCAAAATTGTTGAAATTCTCTTGAAGCTTTTAAAATTCTCTCTAGAATTTTCAAAATCCATGTCCACATGTTTACAATTTCACGTCAAAAAATGGCTAAAATTCCAGTTGAAATTTTTTCAAAGTCCCTTAAAAATTTTCCAATTTTTGTCCCAATTCTTCCCATTCCCATTGAAACTTTTCAAATCCCTCTCAAAATTGTTGAAATTCTCTTGAAGCTTTTAAAATTCTCTCTAGAATTTTCAAAATCCATGTCCACATGTTTACAATTTCACGTCAAAAAATGGCTAAAATTCCAGTTGAAATTTTTTCAAAGTCCCTTAAAAATTTTCCAATTTTTGTCCCAATTCTTCCCATTCCCATTGAAACTTTTCAAATCCCTCTCAAAATTGTTGAAATTCTCTTGAAGCTTTTAAAATTCTCTCTAGAATTTTCAAAATCCATGGCCACATGTTTACAATTTCACGTAAAAAAAATGCTAAAATTCCAGTTGAAATTTTTTCAAAGTCCCTTAAAAATTTTCCAATTTTTGTCCCAATTCTTCCCATTCCCATTGAAACTTTTCAAATCCCTCTCAAAATGGTTGAAATTCTCTTGAAGCTTTTAAAATTCTCTCTAGAATTTTCAAAATCCATGTCCACATGTTTACAATTTCACGTCAAAAAATGGCTAAAATTCCAGTTGAAATTTTTTCAAAGTCCCTTAAAAATTTTCCAACTTTTGTCCCAATTCTTCCCATTCCCATTGAAACTTTTCAAATCCCTCTCAAAATTGTTGAAATTCTGTTGAAGCTTTTAAAATTCTCTCTAGAATTTTCAAAATCCATGTCCACATGTTTACAATTTCACGTCAAAAAATTGCTAAAATTCCAGTTGAAATTTTTTCAAAGTCCCTTAAAAATTTTCCAATTTTTGTCCCAATTATTCCCATTCCCATTGAAACTTTTCAAATCCCTCTCAAAATTGTTGAAATTCTCTTGAAGCTTTTAAAATTCTCTCTAGAATTTTCAAAATCCACTCCAACATGTTTACAATTTCACGTCAAAAAATGGCTAAAATTCCAGTTGAAATTTTTTCAAAGTCCCTTAAAAATTTTCCAATTTTTGTCCCAATTCTTCCCATTCCCATTGAAACTTTTCAAATCCCTCTCAAAATTGTTGAAATTCTGTTGAAGCTTTTAAAATTCTCTCTAGAATTTTCAAAATCCATGTCCACATGTTTACAATTTCACGTAAAAAAAATGCTAAAATTCCAGTTGAAATTTTTTCAAAGTCCCTTAAAAATTTTCCAATTTTTGTCCCAATTCTTCCCATTCCCATTGAAACTTTTCAAATCCCTCTCAAAATTGTTGAAATTCTCTTGAAGCTTTTAAAATTCTCTCTAGAATTTTCAAAATCCATGTCCACATGTTCACAATTTCACGTCAAAAAATGGCTAAAATTCCAGTTGAAATTTTTTCAAAGTCCCTTAAAAATTTTCCAATTTTTGTCCCAATTCTTCCCATTCCCATTGAAACTTTTCAAATCCCTCTCAAAATTGTTGAAATTCTCTTGAAGCTTTTAAAATTCTCTCTAGAATTTTCAAAATCCATGTCCACATGTTCACAATTTCACGTAAAAAAATTGCTAAAATTCCAGTTGAAATTTTTTCAAAGTCCCTTAAAAATTTTCCAATTTTTGTCCCAATTCTTCCCATTCCCATTGAAACTTTTCAAATCCCTCTCAAAATTGTTGAAATTCTCTTGAAGCTTTTAAAATTCTCTCTAGAATTTTCAAAATCCACTCCAACATGTTTACAATTTCACATAAAAAAATGGCTAAAATTCCAGTTGAAATTTTTTCAAAGTCCCTTAAAAATTTTCCAATTTTTGTCCCAATTCTTCCCATTCCCATTGAAACTTTTCAAATCCCTCTCAAAATGGTTGAAATTCTCTTGAAGCTTTTAAAATTCTCTCTAGAATTTTCAAAATCCATGTCCACATGTTTACAATTTCACGTCAAAAAATGGCTAAAATTCCAGTTGAAATTTTTTCAAAGTCCCTTAAAAATTTTCCAATTTTTGTCCCAATTCTTCCCATTCCCATTGAAACTTTTCAAATCCCTCTCAAAATTGTTGAAATTCTCTTGAAGCTTTTAAAATTCTCTCTAGAATTTTCAAAATCCATGTCCACATGTTTACAATTTCACGTCAAAAAATGGCTAAAATTCCAGTTGAAATTTTTTCAAAGTCCCTTAAAAATTTTCCAATTTTTGTCCCAATTCTTCCCATTCCCATTGAAACTTTTCAAATCCCTCTCAAAATTGTAGAAATTCTCTTGAAGCTTTTAAAATTCTCTCTAGAATTTTCAAAATCCACTTCAACATGTTTACAATTTCACGTCAAAAAATTGCTAAAATTCCAGTTGAAATTTTTTCAAAGTCCCTTAAAAATTTTCCAATTTTTGTCCCAATTCTTCCCATTCCCATTGAAACTTTTCAAATCCCTCTCAAAATTGTTGAAATTCTGTTGAAGCTTTTAAAATTCTCTCTAGAATTTTCAAAATCCATGTCCACATGTTTACAATTTCACGTCAAAAAATGGCTAAAATTCCAGTTGAAATTTTTTCAAAGTCCCTGAAAAATTTTCCAATTTTTGTCCCAATTCTTCCCATTCCCATTGAAACTTTTCAAATCCCTCTCAAAATTGTTGAAATTCTCTTGAAGCTTTTAAAATTCTCTCTAGAATTTTCAAAATCCATGTCCACATGTTTACAATTTCACGTCAAAAAATGGCTAAAATTCCAGTTGAAATTTTTTCAAAGTCCCTGAAAAATTTTCCAATTTTTGTCCCAATTCTTCCCATTCCCATTGAAACTTTTCAAATCCCTCTCAAAATTGTTGAAATTCTGTTGAAGCTTTTAAAATTCTCTCTAGAATTTTCAAAATCCATGTCCACATGTTTACAATTTCACGTCAAAAAATTGCTAAATTCCAGTTGAAATTTTTTCAAAGTCCCTTAAAAATTTTCCAATTTTTGTCCCAATTCTTCCCATTCCCATTGAAACTTTTCAAATCCCTCTCAAAATTGTTGAAATTCTGTTGAAGCTTTTAAAATTCTCTCTAGAATTTTCAAAATCCATGTCCACATGTTTACAATTTCACGTCAAAAAATGGCTAAAATTCCAGTTGAAATTTTTTCAAAGTCCCTTAAAAATTTTCCAATTTTTGTCCCAATTCTTCCCATTCCCATTGAAACTTTTCAAATCCCTCTCAAAATTGTTGAAATTCTCTTGAAGCTTTTAAAATTCTCTCTAGAATTTTCAAAATCCATGTCCACATGTTTACAATTTCACGTAAAAAAATGGCTAAAATTCCAGTTGAAATTTTTTCAAAGTCCCTTAAAAATTTTCCAATTTTTGTCCCAATTCTTCCCATTCCCATTGAAACTTTTCAAATCCCTCTCAAAATTGTTGAAATTCTCTTGAAGCTTTTAAAATTCTCTCTAGAATTTTCAAAATCCATGTCCACATGTTTACAATTTCATGTCAAAAAATGGCTAAAATTCCAGTTGAAATTTTTTCAAAGTCCCTTAAAAATTTTCCAATTTTTGTCCCAATTCTTCCCATTCCCATTGAAACTTTTCAAATCCCTCTCAAAATTGTTGAAATCCTGTTGAAGCTTTTAAAATTCTCTCTAGAATTTTCAAAATCCATGTCCACATGTTTACAATTTCACGTCAAAAAATGGCTAAAATTCCAGTTGCAATTTTTTCAAAGTCCCTGAAAAATTTTCCAATTTTTGTCCCAATTCTTCCCATTCCCATTGAAACTTTTCAAATCCCTCTCAAAATTGTTGAAATTCTCTTGAAGCTTTTAAAATTCTCTCTAGAATTTTCAAAATCCATGTCCACATGTTTACAATTTCACGTCAAAAAATGGCTAAAATTCCAGTTGAAATTTTTTCAAAGTCCCTTAAAAATTTTCCAATTTTTGTCCCAATTCTTCCCATTCCCATTGAAACTTTTCAAATCCCTCTCAAAATTGTTGAAATTCTCTTGAAGCTTTTAAAATTCTCTCTAGAATTTTCAAAATCCATGTTCACATGTTTACAATTTCACATAAAAAAATGGCTAAAATTCCAGTTGAAATTTTTTCAAAGTCCCTTAAAAATTTTCCAATTTTTGTCCCAATTCTTCCCATTCCCATTGAAACTTTTCAAATCCCTCTCAAAATTGTTGAAATTCTCTTGAAGCTTTTAAAATTCTCTCTAGAATTTTCAAAATCCATGTCCACATGTTTACAATTTCACGTAAAAAAAATTCCTAAATTTCCAGTTGAAATTTTTTCCAAGTCCCTTAAAAATGTTCCAATTTTTGTCCCAATTCTTCCCATTCCCATTGAAACTTTTCAAATCCCTCTCAAAATTGTTGAAATCCTGTTGAAGCTTTTAAAATTCTCTCTAGAATTTTCAAAATCCATGTCCACATGTTTACAATTTCACGTCAAAAAATGGCTAAAATTCCAGTTGCAATTTTTTCAAAGTCCCTGAAAAATTTTCCAATTTTTGTCCCAATTCTTCCCATTCCCATTGAAACTTTTCAAATCCCTCTCAAAATTGTTGAAATTCTCTTGAAGCTTTTAAAATTCTCTCTAGAATTTTCAAAATCCATGTCCACATGTTTACAATTTCACGTCAAAAAATGGCTAAAATTCCAGTTGAAATTTTTTCAAAGTCCCTTAAAAATTTTCCAATTTTTGTCCCAATTCTTCCCATTCCCATTGAAACTTTTCAAATCCCTCTCAAAATTGTTGAAATTCTCTTGAAGCTTTTAAAATTCTCTCTAGAATTTTCAAAATCCACTCCAACATGTTTACAATTTCACATAAAAAAATGGCTAAAATTCCAGTTGAAATTTTTTCAAAGTCCCTTAAAAATTTTCCAATTTTTGTCCCAATTCTTCCCATTCCCATTGAAACTTTTCAAATCCCTCTCAAAATTGTTGAAATTCTCTTGAAGCTTTTAAAATTCTCTCTAGAATTTTCAAAATCCATGTCCACATGTTTACAATTTCACGTAAAAAAAATTCCTAAATTTCCAGTTGAAATTTTTTCCAAGTCCCTTAAAAATGTTCCAATTTTTGTCCCAATTCTTCCCATTCCCATTGAAACTTTTCAAATCCCTCTCAAAATTGTTGAAATTCTTTTGAAGCTTTTAAAATTCTCTTTAGAATTTTCAAAATCCATGTCCACATGTTTACAATTTCACATAAAAAAATTGCTAAAATTCCAGTTGAAATTTTTTCAAAGTCCCTTAAAAATTTTCCAATTTTTGTCCCAATTCTTCCCATTCCCATTGAAACTTTTCAAATCCCTCTCAAAATTGTTGAAATTCTCTTGAAGCTTTTAAAATTCTCTCTAGAATTTTCAAAATCCATGTTCACATGTTTACAATTTCACATAAAAAAATGGCTAAAATTCCAGTTGAAATTTTTTCAAAGTCCCTTAAAAATTTTCCAATTTTTGTCCCAATTCTTCCCATTCCCATTGAAACTTTTCAAATCCCTCTCAAAATTGTTGAAATTCTCTTGAAGCTTTTAAAATTCTCTCTAGAATTTTCAAAATCCATGTCCACATGTTTACAATTTCACGTCAAAAAATGGCTAAAATTCCAGTTGAAATTTTTTCAAAGTCCCTTAAAAATTTTCCAATTTTTGTCCCAATTCTTCCCATTCCCATTGAAACTTTTCAAATCCCTCTCAAAATTGTTGAAATTCTCTTGAAGCTTTTAAAATTCTCTCTAGAATTTTCAAAATCCATGTCCACATGTTTACAATTTCATGTCAAAAAATGGCTAAAATTCCAGTTGAAGTTTTTTCAAAGTCCCTTAAAAATTTTCCAATTTTTGTCCCAATTCTTCCCATTCCCATTGAAACTTTTCAAATCCCTCTCAAAATTGTGGAAATTCTGTTGAAGCTTTTAAAATTCTCTCTAGAATTTTCAAAATCCATGTCCACATGTTTACAATTTCACGTCAAAAAATGGCTAAAATTCCAGTTGAAATTTTTTCAAAGTCCCTTAAAAATTTTCCAATTTTTGTCCCAATTCTTCCCATTCCCATTGAAACTTTTCAAATCCCTCTCAAAATTGTGGAAATTCTGTTGAAGCTTTTAAAATTCTCTCTAGAATTTTCAAAATCCATGTCCACATGTTTACAATTTCACGTCAAAAAATGGCTAAAATTCCAGTTGAAATTTTTTCAAAGTCCCTTAAAAATTTTCCAATTTTTGTCCCAATTCTTCCCATTCCCATTGAAACTTTTCAAATCCCTCTCAAAATTGTTGAAATTCTTCTTGAAGCTTTTAAAATTCTCTCTAGAATTTTCAAAATCCACTCCAACATGTTCACAATTTCACATAAAAAAATGGCTAAAATTCCAGTTGAAATTTTTTCAAAGTCCCTTAAAAATTTTCCAATTTTTGTCCCAATTCTTCCCATTCCCATTGAAACTTTTCAAATCCCTCTCAAAATTGTTGAAATTCTCTTGAAGCTTTTAAAATTCTCTCTAGAATTTTCAAAATCCATGTCCACATGTTTACAATTTCACGTCAAAAAATGGCTAAAATTCCAGTGGAAATTTTTTCAAAGTCCCTTAAAAATTTTCCAATTTTTGTCCCAATTCTTCCCATTCCCATTGAAACTTTTCAAATCCCTCTCAAAATTGTTGAAATTCTCTTGAAGCTTTTAAAATTCTCTCTAGAATTTTCAAAATCCATGTCCACATGTTTACAATTTCACGTCAAAAAATGGCTAAAATTCCAGTTGAAATTTTTTCAAAGTCCCTTAAAAATTTTCCAATTTTTGTCCCAATTCTTCCCATTCCCATTGAAACTTTTCAAATCCCTCTCAAAATTGTTGAAATTCTCTTGAAGCTTTTAAAATTCTCTCTAGAATTTTCAAAATCCATGTCCACATGTTTACAATTTCACGTCAAAAAATGGCTAAAATTCCAGTTGAAATTTTTTCAAAGTCCCTGAAAAATTTTCCAATTTTTGTCCCAATTCTTCCCATTCCCATTGAAACTTTTCAAATCCCTCTCAAAATTGTTGAAATTCTCTTGAAGCTTTTAAAATTCTCTCTAGAATTTTCAAAATCCATGTCCACATGTTTACAATTTCACGTCAAAAAATGGCTAAAATTCCAGTTGAAATTTTTTCAAAGTCCCTTAAAAATTTTCCAATTTTTGTCCCAATTCTTCCCATTCCCATTGAAACTTTTCAAATCCCTCTCAAAATTGTTGAAATTCTCTTGAAGCTTTTAAAATTCTCTCTAGAATTTTCAAAATCCATGTCCACATGTTTACAATTTCACGTCAAAAAATGGCTAAAATTCCAGTTGAAATTTTTTCAAAGTCCCTTAAAAATTTCCAATTTTTGTCCCAATTCTTCCCATTCCCATTGAAACTTTTCAAATCCCTCTCAAAATTGTTGAAATTCTGTTGAAGCTTTTAAAATTCTCTCTAGAATTTTCAAAATCCATGTCCACATGTTTACAATTTCACGTCAAAAAATGGCTAAAATTCCAGTTGAAATTTTTTCAAAAGTCCCTTAAAAATTTTCCAATTTTTGTCCCAATTCTTCCCATTCCCATTGAAACTTTTCAAATCCCTCTCAAAATTGTTGAAATTCTGTTGAAGCTTTTAAAATTCTCTCTAGAATTTTCAAAATCCATGTCCACATGTTTACAATTTCACGTCAAAAAATGGCTAAAATTCCAGTTGAAATTTTTTCAAAGTCCCTTAAAAATTTTCCAATTTTTGTCCCAATTCTTCCCATTCCCATTGAAACTTTTCAAATCCCTCTCAAAATTGTTGAAATTCTGTTGAAGCTTTTAAAATTCTCTCTAGAATTTTCAAAATCCATGTCCACATGTTTACAATTTCACGTCAAAAAATGGCTAAAATTCCAGTTGAAATTTTTTCAAAGTCCCTGAAAAATTTTCCAATTTTTGTCCCAATTCTTCCCATTCCCATTGAAACTTTTCAAATCCCTCTCAAAGTTGTTGAAATTCTGTTGAAGCTTTTAAAATTCTCTCTAGAATTTTCAAAATCCATGTCCACATGTTACAATTTCACATAAAAAAATTGCTAAAATTCCAGTTGAAATTTTTTCAAAGTCCCTGAAAAATTTTCCAATTTTTGTCCCAATTCTTCCCATTCCCATTGAAACTTTTCAAATCCCTCTCAAAATTGTTGAAATTCTCTTGAAGCTTTTAAAATTCTCTCTAGAATTTTCAAAATCCATGTTCACATGTTTACAATTTCACATAAAAAAATGGCTAAAATTCCAGTTGAAATTTTTTCAAAGTCCCTTAAAAATTTTCCAATTTTTGTCCCAATTCTTCCCATTCCCATTGAAACTTTTCAAATCCCTCTCAAAATTGTTGAAATTCTCTTGAAGCTTTTAAAATTCTCTCTAGAATTTTCAAAATCCATGGCCACATGTTTACAATTTCACGTCAAAAAATGGCTAAAATTCCAGTTGAAATTTTTTCAAAGTCCCTTAAAAATTTTCCAATTTTTGTCCCAATTCTTCCCATTCCCATTGAAACTTTTCAAATCCCTCTCAAAATTGTTGAAATTCTCTTGAAGCTTTTAAAATTCTCTCTAGAATTTTCAAAATCCATGTCCACATGTTTACAATTTCACGTCAAAAAATGGCTAAAATTCCAGTTGAAATTTTTTCAAAGTCCCTTAAAAATTTTCCAATTTTTGTCCCAATTCTTCCCATTCCCATTGAAACTTTTCAAATCCCTCTCAAAATTGTTGAAATTCTCTTGAAGCTTTTAAATTTCTCTCTAGAATTTTCAAAATCCATGTCCACATGTTTACAATTTCACGTCAAAAAATGGCTAAAATTCCAGTTGAAATTTTTTCAAAGTCCCTGAAAAATTTTCCAATTTTTGTCCCAATTCTTCCCATTCCCATTGAAACTTTTCAAATCCCTCTCAAAATTGTTGAAATTCTCTTGAAGCTTTTAAAATTCTCTCTAGAATTTTCAAAATCCATGTCCACATGTTTACAATTTCACGTCAAAAAATGGCTAAAATTCCAGTTGAAATTTTTTCAAAGTCCCTGAAAAATTTTCCAATTTTTGTCCCAATTCTTCCCATTCCCATTGAAACTTTTCAAATCCCTCTCAAAATTGTTGAAATTCTCTTGAAGCTTTTAAAATTCTCTCTAGAATTTTCAAAATCCATGTCCACATGTTTACAATTTCACGTCAAAAAATGGCTAAAATTCCAGTTGAAATTTTTTCAAAGTCCCTTAAAAATTTTCCAATTTTTGTCCCAATTCTTCCCATTCCCATTGAAACTTTTCAAATCCCTCTCAAAATTGTTGAAATTCTCTTGAAGCTTTTAAAATTCTCTCTAGAATTTTCAAAATCCATGTCCACATGTTTACAATTTCACGTCATAAAATGGCTAAAATTCCAGTTGAAATTTTTTCAAAGTCCCTTAAAAATTTTCCAATTTTTGTCCCAATTCTTCCCATTCCCATTGAAACTTTTCAAATCCCTCTCAAAATTGTTGAAATTCTCTTGAAGCTTTTAAAATTCTCTCTAGAATTTTCAAAATCCATGTCCACATGTTTACAATTTCACGTCAAAAAATGGCTAAAATTCCAGTTGAAATTTTTTCAAAGTCCCTTAAAAATTTTCCAATTTTTGTCCCAATTCTTCCCATTCCCATTGAAACTTTTCAAATCCCTCTCAAAATTGTTGAAATTCTCTTGAAGCTTTTAAAATTCTCTCTAGAATTTTCAAAATCCATGTCCACATGTTTACAATTTCACGTCAAAAAAATGGCTAAAATTCCAGTTGAAATTTTTTCAAAGTCCCTTAAAAATTTTCCAATTTTTGTCCCAATTCTTCCCATTCCCATTGAAACTTTTCAAATCCCTCTCAAAATTGTTGAAATTCTCTTGAAGCTTTTAAAATTCTCTCTAGAATTTTCAAAATCCATGGCCACATGTTTACAATTTCACGTCAAAAAATGGCTAAAATTCCAGTTGAAATTTTTTCAAAGTCCCTTAAAAATTTTCCAATTTTTGTCCCAATTCTTCCCATTCCCATTGAAACTTTTCAAATCCCTCTCAAAATTGTTGAAATTCTCTTGAAGCTTTTAAAATTCTCTCTAGAATTTTCAAAATCCATGTCCACATGTTTACAATTTCACGTCAAAAAATGGCTAAAATTCCAGTTGAAATTTTTTCAAAGTCCCTTAAAAATTTTCCAATTTTTGTCCCAATTCTTCCCATTCCCATTGAAACTTTTCAAATCCCTCTCAAAATTGTTGAAATTCTCTTGAAGCTTTTAAAATTCTCTCTAGAATTTTCAAAATCCACTCCAACATGTTTACAATTTCACATAAAAAAATGGCTAAAATTCCAGTTGAAATTTTTTCAAAGTCCCTTAAAAATTTTCCAATTTTTGTCCCAATTCTTCCCATTCCCATTGAAACTTTTCAAATCCCTCTCAAAATTATTGAAATTCTGTTGAAGCTTTTAAAATTCTCTCTAGAATTTTCAAAATCCATGTCCACATGTTTACAATTTCACGTAAAAAAAATTCCTAAATTTCCAGTTGAAATTTTTTCCAAGTCCCTTAAAAATTTTCCAATTTTTGTCCCAATTCTTCCCATTCCCATTGAAACTTTTCAAATCCCTCTCAAAATTGTTGAAATTCTCTTGAAGCTTTTAAAATTCTCTCTAGAATTTTCAAAATCCATGTCCACATGTTTACAATTTCACGTAAAAAATGGCTAAAATTCCAGTTGAAATTTTTTCAAAGTCCCTTAAAAATTTTCCAATTTTTGTCCCAATTCTTCCCATTCCCATTGAAACTTTTCAAATCCCTCTCAAAATTGTTGAAATTCTCTTGAAGCTTTTAAAATTCTCTTTAGAATTTTCAAAATCCATGTCCACATGTTTACAATTTCACATAAAAAAATTGCTAAAATTCCAGTTGAAATTTTTTCAAAGTCCCTTAAAAATTTTCCAATTTTTGTCCCAATTCTTCCCATTCCCATTGAAACTTTTCAAATCCCTCTCAAAATTGTTGAAATTCTCTTGAAGCTTTTAAAATTCTCTCTAGAATTTTCAAAATCCATGGCCACATGTTTACAATTTCACGTCAAAAAATGGCTAAAATTCCAGTTGAAATTTTTTCAAAGTCCCTTAAAAATTTTCCAATTTTTGTCCCAATTCTTCCCATTCCCATTGAAACTTTTCAAATCCCTCTCAAAATTGTTGAAATTCTCTTGAAGCTTTTAAAATTCTCTCTAGAATTTTCAAAATCCATGTCCACATGTTTACAATTTCACGTCAAAAAATGGCTAAAATTCCAGTTGAAATTTTTTCAAAGTCCCTTAAAAATTTTCCAATTTTTGTCCCAATTCTTCCCATTCCCATTGAAACTTTTCAAATCCCTCTCAAAATTGTTGAAATTCTCTTGAAGCTTTTAAAATTCTCTCTAGAATTTTCAAAATCCATGTCCACATGTTTACAATTTCATGTCAAAAAATGGCTAAAATTCCAGTTGAAGTTTTTTCAAAGTCCCTTAAAAATTTTCCAATTTTTGTCCCAATTCTTCCCATTCCCATTCCATTGAAACTTTTCAAATCCCTCTCAAAATTGTTGAAATTCTGTTGAAGCTTTTAAAATTCTCTCTAGAATTTTCAAAATCCATGTCCACATGTTTACAATTTCACGTCAAAAAAAGGCTAAAATTCCAGTTGAAATTTTTTCAAAGTCCCTTAAAAATTTTCCAATTTTTGTCCCAATTCTTCCCATTCCCATTGAAACTTTTCAAATCCCTCTCAGAATTGTTGAAATTCTCTTGAAGCTTTTAAAATTCTCTCTAGAATTTTCAAAATCCATGTCCACATGTTTACAATTTCACGTCAAAAAATGGCTAAAATTCCAGTTGAAATTTTTTCAAAGTCCCTTAAAAATTTTCCAATTTTTGTCCCAGTTCTTCCCATTCCCATTGAAACTTTTCAAATCCCTCTCAAAATTGTTGAAATTCTCTTGAAGCTTTTAAAATTCTCTCTAGAATTTTCAAAATCCATGTCCACATGTTTACAATTTCACGTCAAAAAATTGCTAAAATTCCAGTTGAAATTTTTTCAAAGTCCCTTAAAAATTTTCCAATTTTTGTCCCAATTCTTCCCATTCCCATTGAAACTTTTCAAATCCCTCTCAAAATTGTTGAAATTCTCTTGAAGCTTTTAAAATTCTCTCTAGAATTTTCAAAATCCACTCCAACATGTTACAATTTTCACATCAAAAAATGGCTAAAATTCCAGTTGAAATTTTTTCAAAGTCCCTTAAAAATTTTCCAATTTTTGTCCCAATTCTTCCCATTCCCATTGAAACTTTTCAAATCCCTCTCAAAATTGTTGAAATTCTCTTGAAGCTTTTAAAATTCTCTCTAGAATTTTCAAAATCCACTCCAACATGTTCACAATTTCACATAAAAAAATGGCTAAAATTCCAGTTGAAATTTTTTCAAAGTCCCTTAAAAATTTTCCAATTTTTGTCCCAATTCTTCCCATTCCCATTGAAACTTTTCAAATCCCTCTCAAAATTGTTGAAATTCTCTTGAAGCTTTTAAAATTCTCTCTAGAATTTTCAAAATCCACTCCAACATGTTTACAATTTCACATAAAAAAATGGCTAAAATTCCAGTTGAAATTTTTTCAAAGTCCCTTAAAAATTTTCCAATTTTTGTCCCAATTCTTCCCATTCCCATTGAAACTTTTCAAATCCCTCTCAAAATTATTGAAATTCTGTTGAAGCTTTTAAAATTCTCTCTAGAATTTTCAAAATCCATGTCCACATGTTTACAATTTCACGTAAAAAAAATGCCTAAATTTCCAGTTGAAATTTTTTCCAAGTCCCTTAAAAATTTTCCAATTTTTGTCCCAATTCTTCCCATTCCCATTGAAACTTTTCAAATCCCTCTCAAAATTGTTGAAATTCTCTTGAAGCTTTTAAAATTCTCTCTAGAATTTTCAAAATCCATGTCCACATGTTTACAATTTCACATAAAAAAATGGCTAAAATTCCAGTTGAAATTTTTTCAAAGTCCCTTAAAAATTTTCCAATTTTTGTCCCAATTCTTCCCATTCCCATTGAAACTTTTCAAATCCCTCTCAAAATTGTTGAAATTCTCTTGAAGCTTTTAAAATTCTCTCTAGAATTTTCAAAATCCATGTCCACATGTTTACAATTTCACGTCAAAAAATGGCTAAAATTCCAGTTGAAATTTTTTCAAAGTCCCTTAAAAATTTTCCAATTTTTGTCCCAATTCTTCCCATTCCCAATGAAACTTTTCAAATCCCTCTCAAAATTGTTGAAATTCTCTTGAAGCTTTTAAAATTCTCTCTAGAATTTTCAAAATCCATGTCCACATGTTTACAATTTCACGTCAAAAAATGGCTAAAATTCCAGTTGAAATTTTTTCAAAGTCCCTTAAAAATTTTCCAATTTTTGTCCCAATTCTTCCCATTCCCATTGAAACTTTTCAAATCCCTCTCAAAATTGTTGAAATTCTCTTGAAGCTTTTAAAATTCTCTCTAGAATTTTCAAAATCCATGGCCACATGTTTACAATTTCACGTCAAAAAATGGCTAAAATTCCAGTTGAAATTTTTTCAAAGTCCCTTAAAAATTTTCCAATTTTTGTCCCAATTCTTCCCATTCCCATTGAAACTTTTCAAATCCCTCTCAAAATTGTTGAAATTCTGTTGAAGCTTTTAAAATTCTCTCTAGAATTTTCAAAATCCATGTCCACATGTTTACAATTTCACGTCAAAAAATTGCTAAAATTCCAGTTGAAATTTTTTCAAAGTCCCTGAAAAATTTTCCAATTTTTGTCCCAATTCTTCCCATTCCCATTGAAACTTTTCAAATCCCTCTCAAAATTGTTGAAATTCTCTTGAAGCTTTTAAAATTCTCTCTAGAATTTTCAAAATCCATGTCCACATGTTCACAATTTCACGTCAAAAAATGGCTAAAATTCCAGTTGAAATTTTTTCAAAGTCCCTTAAAAATTTTCCAATTTTTGTCCCAATTCTTCCCATTCCCATTGAAACTTTTCAAATCCCTCTCAAAATTGTTGAAATTCTCTTGAAGCTTTTAAAATTCTCTCTAGAATTTTCAAAATCCATGGCCACATGTTTACAATTTCACGTCAAAAAATGGCTAAAATTCCAGTTGAAATTTTTTCAAAGTCCCTTAAAAATTTTCCAATTTTTGTCCCAATTCTTCCCATTCCCATTGAAACTTTTCAAATCCCTCTCAGAATTGTTGAAATTCTCTTGAAGCTTTTAAAATTCTCTCTAGAATTTTCAAAATCCATGTCCACATGTTTACAATTTCACGTCAAAAAATGGCTAAAATTCCAGTTGAAATTTTTTCAAAGTCCCTGAAAAATTTTCCAATTTTTGTCCCAGTTCTTCCCATTCCCATTGAAACTTTTCAAATCCCTCTCAAAATTGTTGAAATTCTCTTGAAGCTTTTAAAATTCTCTCTAGAATTTTCAAAATCCATGTCCACATGTTTACAATTTCACGTCAAAAAATGGCTAAAATTCCAGTTGAAATTTTTTCAAAGTCCCTTAAAAATTTTCCAATTTTTGTCCCAATTCTTCCCATTCCCATTGAAACTTTTCAAATCCCTCTCAAAATTGTTGAAATTCTCTTGAAGCTTTTAAAATTCTCTCTAGAATTTTCAAAATCCACTTCAACATGTTTACAATTTCACGTCAAAAAATGGCTAAAATTCCAGTTGAAATTTTTTCAAAGTCCCTGAAAAATTTTCCAATTTTTGTCCCAATTCTTCCCATTCCCATTGAAACTTTTCAAATCCCTCTCAAAATTGTTGAAATTCTCTTGAAGCTTTTAAAATTCTCTCTAGAATTTTCAAAATCCACTCCAACATGTTCACAATTTCACATAAAAAAAATGGCTAAAATTCCAGTTGAAATTTTTTCAAAGTCCCTTAAAAATTTTCCAATTTTTGTCCCAATTCTTCCCATTCCCATTGAAACTTTTCAAATCCCTCTCAAATTGTTGAAATTCTCTTGAAGCTTTTTAAAATTCTCTCTAGAATTTTCAAAATCCATGTCCAACATGTTTACAATTTCACATAAAAAAATGGCTAAAATTCCAGTTGAAATTTTTTCAAAGTCCCTTAAAAATTTTCCAATTTTTGTCCCAATTCTTCCCATTCCCATTGAAACTTTTCAAATCCCTCTCAAAATTATTGAAATTCTGTTGAAGCTTTTAAAATTCTCTCTAGAATTTTCAAAATCCATGTCCACATGTTTACAATTTCACGTAAAAAAAATTCCTAAATTTCCAGTTGAAATTTTTTCCAAGTCCCTTAAAAATTTTCCAATTTTTGTCCCAATTCTTCCCATTCCCATTGAAACTTTTCAAATCCCTCTCAAAATTGTTGAAATTCTCTTGAAGCTTTTAAAATTCTCTCTAGAATTTTCAAAATCCATGTCCACATGTTCACAATTTCACGTAAAAAAATTGCTAAAATTCCAGTTGAAATTTTTTCAAAGTCCCTTAAAAATTTTCCAATTTTTGTCCCAATTCTTCCCATTCCCATTGAAACTTTTCAAATCCCTCTCAAAATTGTTGAAATTCTCTTGAAGCTTTTAAAATTCTCTTTAGAATTTTCAAAATCCATGTCCACATGTTTACAATTTCACATAAAAAAATTGCTAAAATTCCAGTTGAAATTTTTTCAAAGTCCCTTAAAAATTTTCCAATTTTTGTCCCAATTCTTCCCATTCCCATTGAAACTTTTCAAATCCCTCTCAAAATTGTTGAAATTCTCTTGAAGCTTTTAAAATTCTCTCTAGAATTTTCAAAATCCATGTTCACATGTTTACAATTTCACATAAAAAAATGGCTAAAATTCCAGTTGAAATTTTTTCAAAGTCCCTTAAAAATTTTCCAATTTTTGTCCCAATTCTTCCCATTCCCATTGAAACTTTTCAAATCCCTCTCAAAATTGTTGAAATTCTCTTGAAGCTTTTAAAATTCTCTCTAGAATTTTCAAAATCCATGTCCACATGTTTACAATTTCACGTCAAAAAATGGCTAAAATTCCAGTTGAAATTTTTTCAAAGTCCCTTAAAAATTTTCCAATTTTTGTCCCAATTCTTCCCATTCCCAATGAAACTTTTCAAATCCCTCTCAAAATTGTTGAAATTCTCTTGAAGCTTTTAAAATTCTCTCTAGAATTTTCAAAATCCATGTCCACATGTTTACAATTTCATGTCAAAAAATGGCTAAAATTCCAGTTGAAATTTTTTCAAAGTCCCTTAAAAATTTTCCAATTTTTGTCCCAATTCTTCCCATTCCCATTGAAACTTTTCAAATCCCTCTCCAAATTGTTGAAATTCTCTTGAAGCTTTTAAAATTCTCTCTAGAATTTTCAAAATCCATGTCCACATGTTTACAATTTCACGTCAAAAAATGGCTAAAATTCCAGTTGAAATTTTTTCAAAGTCCCTTAAAGATTTTCCAATTTTTCTCCCAATTCTTCCCATTCCCATTGAAACTTTTCAAATCCCTCTCAAAATTGTTGAAATTCTCTTGAAGCTTTTAAAATTCTCTCTAGAATTTTCAAAATCCATGTCCACATGTTTACAATTTCACGTCAAAAAATTGCTAAAATTCCAGTTGAAATTTTTTCAAAGTCCCTTAAAAATTTTCCAATTTTTGTCCCAATTCTTCCCATTCCCATTGAAACTTTTCAAATCCCTCTCAAAATTGTTAAAATTCTCTTGAAGCTTTTAAAATTCTCTCTAGAATTTTCAAAATCCATGTCCACATGTTTACAATTTCACATAAAAAAATTGCTAAAATTCCAGTTGAAATTTTTTCAAAGTCCCTTAAAAATTTTCCAATTTTTGTCCCAATTCTTCCCATTCCCATTGAAACTTTTCAAATCCCTCTCAAAATTGTGGAAATTCTGTTGAAGCTTTTAAAATTCTCTCTAGAATTTTCAAAATCCATGTCCACATGTTTACAATTTCACGTCATAAAATTGCTAAAATTCCAGTTGAAATTTTTTCAAAGTCCCTTCAAAATTTTCCAATTTTTGTCCCAATTCTTCCCATTCCCATTGAAACTTTTCAAATCCCTCTCAAAATTGTTGAAATTCTCTTGAAGCTTTTAAAATTCTCTTTAGAATTTTCAAAATCCATGTCCACATGTTTACAATTTCACATAAAAAAATGGCTAAAATTCCAGTTGAATTTTTTTCAAAGTCCCTTAAAAATTTTCCAATTTTTGTCCCAATTCTTCCCATTCGCATTGAAACTTTTCAAATCCCTCTCAAAATTGTTGAAATTCTGTTGAAGCTTTTAAAATTCTCTCTAGAATTTTCAAAATACATGTCCACATGTTTACAATTTCACATAAAAAATGGCTAAAATTCCAGTTGAAATTTTTTCAAAGTCCCTTAAAAATTTTCCAATTTTTGTCCCAATTCTTCCCATTCGCATTGAAACTTTTCAAATCCCTCTCAAAATTGTTGAAATTCTCTTGAAGCTTTTAAAATTCTCTCTAGAATTTTCAAAATCCATGTCCACATGTTTACAATTTCACATAAAAAAAAATTTTCCAATTTTTGTCCCAATTCTTCCCATTCCCATTGAAACTTTTCAAATCCCTCTCAAAATTGTTGAAATTCTGTTGAAGCTTTAAAAATTCTCTCTAGAATTTTCAAAATCCATGTCCACATGTTTACAATTTCACGTCAAAAATTGGCTAAAATTCCAGTTGGAATTTTTCAAAGTCCCTTCAAAATTTTCCAATTTTTGTCCCAATTCTTCACATTCCCATTGAAACTTTTCAAATCCCTCTCAAAATTGTTGAAATTCTCTTGAAGCTTTTAAAATTCTCTCTAGAATTTTCAAAATCCATGTCCACATGTTTACAATTTCACGTCAAAAAATGGCTAAAATTCCAGTTGAATTTTTTCAAAGTCCCTTAAAAATTTTCCAATTTTTGTCCCAATTCTTCCCATTCCCATTGAAACTTTTCAAATCCCTCTCAAAATTGTTGAAATTCTCTTGAAGCTTTTAAAATTCTCTCTAGAATTTTCAAAATCCATGTCCACATGTTTACAATTTCACGTCAAAAAATGGCTAAAATTCCAGTTGAAATTTTTTCAAAGTCCCTGAAAAATTTTCCAATTTTTGTCCCAATTCTTCCCATTCCCATTGAAACTTTTCAAATCCCTCTCAAAATTGTTGAAATTCTCTTGAAGCTATTAAAATTCTCTCTAGAATTTTCAAAATCCATGGCCACATGTTTACAATTTCACGTCAAAAAAATGGCTAAAATTCCAGTTGAAATTTTTTCAAAGTCCCTGAAAAATTTTCCAATTTTTGTCCCAATTCTTCCATTCCCATTGAAACTTTTCAAATCCCTCTCAAAATTGTTGAAATTCTCTTGAAGCTTTTAAAATTCTCTCTAGAATTTTCAAAATCCATGTCCACATGTTTACAATTTCACGTCAAAAAATGGCTAAAATTCCAGTTGAAATTTTTTCAAAGTCCCTGAAAAATTTTCCAATTTTTGTCCCAATTCTTCCCATTCCCATTGAAACTTTTCAAATCCCTCTCAAAATTGTTGAAATTCTCTTGAAGCTTTTAAAATTCTCTCTAGAATTTTCAAAATCCATGTCCACATGTTTACAATTTCACGTCAAAAAATGGCTAAAATTCCAGTTGGAATTTTTTCAAAGTCCCTTCAAAATTTTCCAATTTTTGTCCCAATTCTTCACATTCCCATTGAAACTTTTTCAAATCCCTCTCAAAATTGTTGAAATTCTCTTGAAGCTTTTAAAATTCTCTCTAGAATTTTCAAAATCCATGTCCACATGTTTACAATTTCACGTCAAAAAATGGCTAAAATTCCAGTTGAAATTTTTTCAAAGTCCCTTAAAAATTTTCCAATTTTTGTCCCAATTCTTCCCATTCCCATTGAAACTTTTCAAATCCCTCTCAAAATTGTTGAAATTCTCTTGAAGCTTTTAAAATTCTCTCTAGAATTTTCAAAATCCATGTCCACATGTTTACAATTTCACGTCAAAAAATGGCTAAAATTCCAGTTGAAATTTTTTCAAAGTCCCTGAAAAATTTTCCAATTTTTGTCCCAATTCTTCCCATTCCCATTGAAACTTTTCAAATCCCTCTCAAAATTGTTGAAATTCTCTTGAAGCTTTTAAAATTCTCTCTAGAATTTTCAAAATCCATGGCCACATGTTTACAATTTCACGTCAAAAAATGGCTAAAATTCCAGTTGAAATTTTTTCAAAGTCCCTGAAAAATTTTCCAATTTTTGTCCCAATTCTTCCCATTCCCATTGAAACTTTTCAAATCCCTCTCAAAATTGTTGAAATTCTCTTGAAGCTTTTAAAATTCTCTCTAGAATTTTCAAAATCCATGTCCACATGTTTACAATTTCACGTCAAAAAATTGCTAAAATTCCAGTTGAAATTTTTTCAAAGTCCCTGAAAAATTTTCCAATTTTTGTCCCAATTCTTCCCATTCCCATTGAAACTTTTCAAATCCCTCTCAAAATTGTTGAAATTCTCTTGAAGCTTTTAAAATTCTCTCTAGAATTTTCAAAATCCATGGCCACATGTTTACAATTTCACGTCAAAAAATGGCTAAAATTCCAGTTGAAATTTTTTCAAAGTCCCTTAAAAATTTTCCAATTTTTGTCCCAATTCTTCCCATTCCCATTGAAACTTTTCAAATCCCTCTCAAAATTGTTGAAATTCTCTTGAAGCTTTTAAAATTCTCTCTAGAATTTTCAAAATCCATGTCCACATGTTTACAATTTCACGTCAAAAAATGGCTAAAATTCCAGCTGAAATTTTTTCAAAGTCCCTGAAAAATTTTCCAATTTTTGTCCCAATTCTTCCCATTCCCATTGAAACTTTTCAAATCCCTCTCAAAATTGTTGAAATTCTGTTGAAGCTTTTAAAATTCTCTCTAGAATTTTCAAAATCCATGTCCACATGTTTACAATTTCACGTCAAAAAATGGCTAAAATTCCAGTTGAAATTTTTTCAAAGTCCCTTAAAAATTTTCCAATTTTGTCCCAATTCTTCCCATTCCCATTGAAACTTTTCAAATCCCTCTCAAAATTGTTGAAATTCTCTTGAAGCTTTTAAAATTCTCTCTAGAATTTTCAAAATCCATGTCCACATGTTTACAATTTCACGTCAAAAAATGCTAAAATTCCAGTTGAAATTTTTTCAAAGTCCCTGAAAAATTTTCCATTTTTGTCCCAATTCTTCCCATTCCCATTGAAACTTTTCAAATCCCTCTCAAAATTGTTGAAATTCTGTTGAAGCTTTTAAAATTCTCTCTAGAATTTTCAAAATCCATCAGTTTACAATTTCACGTCAAAAAATGGCTAAAATTCCAGTTGAAATTTTTTCAAAGTCCCTTAAAAATTTTCCAATTTTTGTCCCAATTCTTCCCATTCCCATTGAAACTTTTCAAATCCCTCTCAAAATTGTTGAAATTCTCTTGAAGCTTTTAAAATTCTCTCTAGAATTTTCAAAATCCATGTCCACATGTTTACAATTTCACATCAAAAAATTGCTAAAATTCCAGTTGAAATTTTTTCAAAGTCCCTTAAAAATTTTCCAATTTTTGTCCCAATTCTTCCCATTCCCATTGAAACTTTTCAAATCCCTCTCAAAATTGTTGAAATTCTCTTGAAGCTTTTAAAATTCTCTCTAGAATTTTCAAAATCCATGTCCACATGTTTACAATTTCACGTCAAAAAATTGCTAAAATTCCAGTTGAAATTTTTTCAAAGTCCCTGAAAAATTTTCCAATTTTTGTCCCAATTCTTCCCATTCCCATTGAAACTTTTCAAATCCCTCTCAAAATTGTTGAAATTCTCTTGAAGCTTTTAAAATTCTCTCTAGAATTTTCAAAATCCATGTCCACATGTTTACATTTCACGTCAAAAAATGGCTAAAATTCCAGTTGAAATTTTTTCAAAGTCCCTTAAAAATTTTCCAATTTTTGTCCCAAATTCTTCCCATTCCCATTGAAACTTTTCAAATCCCTCTCAAAATTGTTGAAATTCTCTTGAAGCTTTTAAAATTCTCTCTAGAATTTTCAAAATCCATGGCCACATGTTTACAATTTCACGTCAAAAAATGGCTAAAATTCCAGTTGAAATTTTTTCAAAGTCCCTTAAAAATTTTCCCATTTTTGTCCCAATTCTTCCCATTCCCATTGAAACTTTTCAAATCCCTCTCAAAATTGTTGAAATTCTCTTGAAGCTTTTAAAATTCTCTCTAGAATTTTCAAAATCCATGGCCACATGTTTACAATTTCACGTCAAAAAATTGCTAAAATTCCAGTTGAAATTTTTTCAAAGTCCCTTAAAAATTTTCCAATTTTTGTCCCAATTCTTCCCATTCCCATTGAAAC
>NW_028115757.1:0-30436 GCF_964273445.1 Streptopelia decaocto
TATTTGACTGATTTAAACTAGTAAATATCTTTACCACTTTTTTTTTTTTTTTTTTTTTTCCCCCCCACATCTAAGTGTTATGTGGCTTTAGAGATTAGTCCTTAAAGTTCTTGTCATGATCTTAAAGAGTTCCTAAGCATAATTTCAGAAAATATTACTTGGTGTTGTTTAATTCACTTGTGTTTTTTTATGTATTTCTGTGGTATTTGTCAGTTATTCAACATGAGAAAGTTGTGGCTTTTATCAAAGTGTGATTTTATGATTTTTCTTTCAAATGCATACATGCAATTTGTGAATCAGCCCTGGAGTGAGACCCCCACTCCAGACAAAACTCAAAAGACCTAATGAGGGCAAAAATTTCTGCTCTAAGGAAAGAGTATTTTTCATCTCATAGAATTTATTATTAATTTATTTGTGGTAAGAAATTTAATTGAGTCAAAGCCATTCGGCTAATATTTGGCATACATGGAAGAAGATTTCATTTTTGTCTTGAACATGAAGTACAGAGAACCATAGAAAAGCAAGTTGATAAGTAAAGCTTAGTTATACAGCAGAAAAGTCCATTTCTTACTTTGTTCAGAATTAATTTTCTCCTCCCTTTTGAACACTCAAAAGCTTTCAAGGAGAGATAAAGAACATGTATCATTTACCTAAAAATATTTTTAAACAGTAATATCTCTGCAGAATCATAGAATGTCCTGAATTGGAAAGGACCCATGCAAATCATTGAGTCCAACTCCTGTCCCTGCTTAGGACAACCCCAAAATGTAATAGCACAACAAGCAACTTTAATTCTTCACAGGAAGCAGGCCCATTAATTTAGTTTCAATTTAGCTTCCAAATGTGCAGGGTATTAGTTCTGTCACACAAAGAACTGAGTTTCTAGAGTGCTGAGAAGCCAATACAGAAAGGTACAAATATAACTGCAGAAGATTAGTAACAACTAATTAACTTCTATAGTGTGATTCCCATTCACTAGTTATAGCACATCCTGTCAGCTTGGAGGCTAATCATACACATTTAAATCCTATACTACAGTTGTAAATCACTGCTTTTTTGTGAGAGCTTTTGAGGGAATAGTTTTAACAACTAATTCTGGGGAGTACTGTGCAGGGAGGAGTAAAAGAGGAAATTCATTTCAGGGGAACACTGTGACTTACCTTCTCCTGACATCAATCAGAGATTCTACTTGTAGAAACAAAACCTTTGTTTTCAGTACTTGTGTGCCTTAAATCAGGACTGCTGCTTTTGGAGGTTTGCTGTACTTCAGGTTTGTCCTACTGATACAGTTCACTCGGATGGTAATAAAGGACTTTTTGACTGTCCAAGCAGTCAAAACCTGAGGAACCACCTCCCAAAACTTAAATCAGGCTTTCTTCTCCTCCTAGGAAATTCCTTCTATCATTGCAGAAGTCTCAAAAGACGTAGCAGAAAAAAAAATTTCCTGTTCTAGTTCTTACAAGTAAATCAGATACGAACATGAGAGGCTGCAGGAGTGCTGACTAGTGTAAAAAATGAGCACTTTGTCAGACTATTCTTATTTTCTTATAGACCTATGCTTTAAGACAATTAGAATCTTGTTAGCATTTAATGAGAGTTAAATGACAAGATCCATTATTTTTAATCATTGGTCTATTTTACAATCTAAGACAAATACTCCCAGTGGGTTTCATTCCACTCAGCAAATGCTCGTCTGAGAGAGAGGGAGAAATTGAGAGAATGCATTATTCTTTGTGGTTTATTTGCATGGTATGGTCATATATATTTGCAATCACAGAATCACAGAATCACAGAATCGACTGGGTTGGAAAAGACCTCAGAGATCATTGAGTCCAACCCTTGGTCCAACTCTAGTCCGTTTATTAGATCATGGCACTAAGTGCCATGTCCAATCTCAGTTTAAAAACCTCCAGGGACGGCGAGTCCACCACCTCCCTGGGCAGGCCATTCCAATGCCTGACCACTCTCTCTGTAAAGAATTTCTTTCTAATATCCAGCCTAAATTTCCCCTGGCAGAGTTTAAGCCCATGCCCCCTTGTCCTATTGCTAACTGCCTGGGAGAAGAGACCAATCCCCACCTGGCTATAACTTCCCTTCAGGTAGTTATAGAGAGTGATGAGGTCACCTCTAAGCCTCCTCTTCTCCAGACTAAACAACCCCAGCTCCCTCAGCCTCTCCCCATAGGTCTTATGCTCAAGTCCCTTCACCAGTCTTGTTGCTCTTCTCTGGACTCGCTCCAGCACTTCAATGTCTTTCCTGAACTGAGGGGCCCAGAACTGAACACAATACTCCAGGTGTGGCCTCACCAATGCAGAGTACAGGGGAAGGATCACTTCCCTTGTCCTGCTGACCACGCTATTTTTGATACAGGACAGGATACCATTGGCCTTCTTGGCCACCTGGGCACACTGATGACTCATGTTGAGCTTCCTGTCAATTAGTACCCCCAGGTCCCTTTCTGTCTGACTGCTCTCCAGCCACTCTGCGCCCAGCCTGTAGCGCTGCAGGGGGTTGTTGTGACCAAAGTGCAGCACCCGGCACTTGGCCTTATTGAACTTCATCCCATTGGAATCAGCCCATTTTTCCAGTCTGTCCAGATCCCTCTGCAGAGCCCTCCTGCCTTCCAGCAGGTCGACACTCCCTCCCAACTTGGTGTCATCAGCAAATTTGCTGATGATGGTCTCAATCCCTTCATCTAAATCGTCAATAAAGATGTTAAATAGGACTGGACCCAACACCGACCCCTGGGGAACACCACTAGTGACTGGCCGCCAGCTAGATGCAGCCCCATTCACCAGCACTCTCTGGGCCCGGCCCTCCAGCCAGTTCTTAACCCAGCGTAGAGTACACTTGTCCAAGCCACGGGCTACCAGCTTTTGCAGGAGTATATTATGGGAGACAGTGTCAAAGGCCTTGCTGAAGTCCAGATAGACCACATCCACAGCTTTCCCCTCATCCACCAGGTGAGTTACCTGATCATAAAAGGAGATCAGGTTGGTCAGACAGGACCTGCCTCTCCTAAACACATGCTGGCTGGGTCTGATCCCTTGTCCATCCTGAAGGTGCTGTGTGATTCCATTCAGGATGATCTGCTCCATAACCCTGCCAGGCACTGAGGTCAGGCTGACAGGCCTGTAGTTGCCAGGGTCAGCTTTGCAGCCCTTTTTGTGGACTGGGGTAACATTGGCCAATTTCCAATCATATGGGACCTCCCCAGTGAGCCAGGACTGTTGGAAGATGATGGAGAGAGGCTTGGCAAGTTCTTCTGCTAGCTCCCTCATCACCCTAGGATGGATCCCATCTGGTCCCATTGACTTGTGAGGATCCAGATGGCTCAGTAAATCACCAACTATTTCCTCCTGGAATACAAGGGCCCTATTTGGGTTCCTATCTCTGTCAACCACCTCCAGACATGAGTTGTCCTGAGGGCCACCTGTCTTACTGGTAAAAACTGAGGCAAAGTAGGTATTAAGTACCTCAGCTTTCTCCTCATCTTTGTTAACTATATTTCCCTCAGAGTCCAACAGAGAATGGAGATTTTCCTTCCTCCTTTTGTTGTTAACATATTTGAAGGAGGACTTTTTATTATCCCTGACAGAATTGGCCAAATTAACTTCAAATTGCACTTTTGTTTCCCTGATTTTTTTTCTGCATGATCTAGCTATTTCCATAAATTCTTCATAAGTAGCCAGCCCTTTTTTCCACAGTCGGTAAAGTCTCTTTTTATTTCTGATTTCATTCAGAATCTCCTTGTTTAGCCAAGCCGGTTGTCTTCCCCGCCGGCTAACCTTTCGGCACACTGGTATAGCCTGTTCCTGTGCACTCAAAACCTCCTGCTTGAAGCATGTCCAACCCTCCTGGGCCCCCTTGTTTTTAAGCATTGTTTCCCAGGGTATGCTCTGAACTAGACTTCTGAATAGGCAAAAATCTGCCCTCCGGAAGTCCAGCGTAGAGGTTTTGTTAATGGTTTTCCTTGCATCTCTGAGTATTGAGAATTCTATTATTTCATGGTCACTATGCCCCAGGCGGCCTCCAACCACTACATCTCCCACCAGCCCTTCTCTGTTTGTAAACAGTAGGTCTAGCAGGGTCTTGCCTCTGGTAGGCTCATTTACCAGCTGATGAAGGAAATTGTCCTCTATACACTCTAGGAACTTCCTAGACTGCCTCTTCTGTGCAGTATTGAGCTCCCAGCAGATATCCGGCAGGTTAAAGTCCCCCACAAGAACAAGGGCCGTCGATTTTGAGACATCTGCCAGCTGTTTGTAGAATAATTCATCTCCTTCATCATCCTGGTTGGGCGGTCTATAACAGACACCCACGAGGATGTCAGCCTTGTTGGACTTCCCTCTGATTCTGGTCCACAGGCACTCAACCTTGTCACTGCTGACCTCAAGTTTAACAGAGTCAAGTGACTCTCTAACATACAAAGCCACCCCTCCACCTCTCCTACCCTGCCTATCTTTTCTGAAGAGCTTGTAGCCACACATAGCAGCACTCCAGTCATGAGAGTCATCCCACCATGTTTCTGTGATGGCAATCATGTCATAGCTTTCCTGCTGCACGATGGCTTCCAGCTCCTCTTGTTTGTTGCCCATACTGCGTGCATTAGTGTACATGCACTTCAAGTGGGCTGCTGGTTTCACTCTTAATTCGGGCTTTCCATCTTTCATCTCGTCTTTGGAGAGCCCAGTTTCAATCCCTTCCCCCTTCAAACCTAGTTTAAAGCCCTCCTGATCAGCCCTGCCAACTTATGGGCTATAGTCCTCTTGCTCTCCCTAGAAGGATGAAGCCCATCTGATTTGAGGAGAGTAGGTACCATGGAGCTTGCCCCATGGTCAAAAAACCCAAAATTTTGACGGCGACACCAATCCTTAAGCCATCTGTTGATGAGATGAGCTTTTCTACTCCTCTCTCTATTTAGTTCCTCATCCATCCCAGCTAACACAGGAACTGAGGCGAATATCACTTGTGCTCCCGTCCCATGAACTGATCGACCCAGTGCTTTAAAGTCTTTTTTAATTATCTTGGTACCTCTTCTGTTGATGTCTTCGCTGCCAACTTGGACTACTAACAGGGGATAGTAGTCTGAGGGCTGAATTAGCTCTGGAAGTCTTCTTTTAACGTCCCTCACCCTGGCCCCAGGAAGGCAGCAGACCTCCCTGTGGGATGGGTCTGGGCGACATATAGGGCTCTCTGTTCCCCTCAGAAGGGAGTCATCAACTACTACCACTCTTCTTTTGTTTTTTCTTCTTACAGCTGCAGTTGTGATCCTTTTTGCAGGTGAGGTCGATCCAGGGGGCTCTCCAGGTGGATCCTCTTGTCTGTCCTCTGCCTGATTTTCAGGGTCCAGGGCCTCATATCTATTTGTTAAGGGCACCGAGGGAGGTGATGGAGTTCGAGAGAGGGTTCTTTCACCTCTCCGGTCAGGGACCTGTTTCCATTCCCCCCCATCAATTAGATCTGTTCTATCAGCCTTCTGGCAATAGATTTATTCTGGGTTAAATTCATGAAGGTCAACTTCAAAACTTTTCCTAATGTATTTGTTTTGCTAACAAGTCCAGTTAGGTGAATTTTCCCATCTCCATATATTTGGTTGTTTTCAGTTGCTTTTTTTGTTTCCTTTTGAAGTGTTCTGAGTTGCCGTCCCAATGTGTAAATTAAAAACCTTCTTTTAACTTCTAACTGCTCGGCTGTCTATTAGTCCAGGAAAGCTTTCCAAATTTTATTAAAAAAAATTCCATTTTGGTCCGGTGGTGCAATACATTTATTATTAATTCTTCTGCTCTTCTTCCTCTGTCATCCCTGTAATAAGCAATCTAAAACTATCCTTTATGTAATTTTCTAGACCAAAATAGTTCTTGCAGAATTATGTCCCTAAGTAAAATAGGGAAAATTATATTCATCTCCTTTGTAAACTACTTGAGATCTTCAGATGGAAAGTACTAGATAAGTAAGTATTACCATAATAAGTGTGTCTTTCATACAAACCAACCACCATAACACAAATCAGATTCATTGTCAAAAGAAATAAACAATGATAGCTTCACAAATGCATTCTCTCATTGAACAACACTCAAAGATACAGACAGCAATTATCTGAAAAATAGTGAGCAGAAGATATTCTTAAAGAAAAATATGCTGACTGTTTATGTAGAAAAAATATTATTGGCAGACAACCTTCAAAACATCGACCTTTTTTTTTTTCCCTGCTTAAAGGAAGAAAGAATGTTAATAAACACTAAAATTATTTATTCACCACTGTGTCTAACTGGGCAATAAGGAAAACAATCTATCAATTGAACTCTCTATGTTTATTTTTTCATTTAGTCATTACTGTGAAGCTAAAATTCATGCATGTGTTAAGGAATACTTGCAATGACTACATCATAATTATAGTTTAAAAAGTTATTAATTTTAAGTCATTCCAACTTGTGCAACATATTGTGGAGTCCTTTGGAGAAGTCCATAAGTGTAATGGTCCCAGGGAAGAAATGAAAGCAGCCTCACAGCCTCCCAGTATCCCACAGGATCACTTGTCTGGAGAGGCAGTCTGGGGCTGTCAGCCCCTTCCCCCAGCAGCACTTACAGAGTGGAACCTCAGACAGAATAGAAACAAGGCACCTTGAAAAACTTGATCAGCCCTGCTCAGGCCAAGGATAGCCCATCCACCCCCTGAGACCTGACACAGCCTGCCTAGTGCAATGGCAAAAACATATTTACTGGTCTACAGGAGTTTGAAATAGTTTGCTGCATTTAGGAAATCAAGTTATGTTTTCACAAATTAGCTTAAAAAAGTTCTCCATATGCATCTGAAGGTACAGATTTGTCTCCTGAAGCAGAACACTTCAGGGTTTTTTGCTAGTTCCAGAGGTATGAGTTCATATGTACCTCTTTCTTATACTAGAGACACTACCCAAAATCTCTCTCAGCTACCTCTCAGTATTCATTTTCATCACATCTCAATAAATTTGACATACCTCAGATCTATGCTCTTCTGCCTTACTTGGCAGAAAGTGGCTGAGATTATTAAAACATATTTGGAGAGATAAACATGCACAGAATGCTCACAAAATCTTATTCCAACACTCACAAAAATCTTATTTCAGAAAAACATACTGAAGATCTGAAATGGTTATTTCATTCATAAATTCATGGTTTAGGTCTTACTTTAGGAAAAGTACAAGACATCATCTCATGTAAATTCAAGCTTGCCATCTTTAAATAAATACCTTTTATCAATATATATTTAATAAAATGATACAACCATAATTGATGAGTTTTTTTGACTTTTAATACCTGATATTTGATCTTTGTCCTATATCATTGAAAAATTACTTTAGGAAAACAAGAACATACCAAAAGACTTTGAAGCAGCTATAACATCTTTCAATCTTTGTGCTGTCTTTTTTTGCTTCATTGGTGTTTGTACATCTATCACACTTTTTAAGCACTTGTTCTCTTTTTTTCAGACTTATACACCACATCACCAGAGATGACCAATAACAGACATGAAAAAGAATCAAACTGGAAACAAGTTAATCATTGTATCTACAGATATGCAGAGAAACAGACTTTAAAAAATGTAAAGTCCCAAAAGTGACCTGATGGGCTAAGTGAAGGCCCTTCTGAAACTCAAGTTCTTCAAGTAGTTAAAATCTGAACTTCTGGTTCAGACCAGTCTTGACCTAAGTTGAGAAGACTTATTTTCTGTTGAGAATCATTTCCTTATTTTGCCTTTTCAATTTCTTTACCCAGAAGTTCAGTTCAAAATCTTACGCGAGACTGGAAAAATAAATATGAAAACAGAGACATTAAAATCCACACCTAGGTCCTGCTCACTATGGTTGGAAATATACCCAGCTATATCCCATGCATTCATATACCATGGAGGACAAATATCACTATATACCCAATGCAATAAGGTGAATGCATTAATTGAAGATCAACAGCAAGAGTGGACTGCAGCAAGCCAGGAGATGAGGATGGCTGCAGTACTGGCATGGGCCACACTCACCACCAGCACCTGAACAAGGGATAGTGACAGAAAGCAAGGTGTCCCCTCCCAGCCATGTGGTGACATCTACACAAATGCAAAGTGACAAAGCAGGTCCAAGTGGACAGGCCAATGGGTGAGCCAGGTCTGCCTGTGAGGCCGAAGCTGAACTAGGGCTCCAGTGTTCCTGAGGGGGGCACATGAAGGAGGTCCTGGATGGGGCCACTGAACGCAATATAGGAGTTCTGATACCCTTACAGCTCTGTTATTGCCTGATGTACAGTTTTGTGTTACATATTTGAAGTAACCCTTAAAGAAGCATATATTATCCTGTGTGCATGTGTGTATATATATAGTTATAAATTATTCTTCCATGTGATTCTTGTATGTTCTGAATTGCATTCTGTATCTGTTACACTATATGTGCATGTTCCCTCCTAAGATGTTAAGAAAGTTTGGATTTTTCTGCCTATACCTCATGGTAGAGATATCAGTTTAGAAAAATACTATGAATAGCAAAAGAAAAGTCACTGAGGAAGAAAGAAATAGCTTTTAGGGAAACACATCAAATTACACCTCCTTCCAAGATGTTTTATTTCTCCTGAATTTTATAAATATATAATTACGTGCCAGCTTACACTAAATGGTGGATGAATTTTTGATGTTGTGCATATTGTATAGTTAATATCCCTACTGTATCTAGTTTTACAAGTTATTTTCTGTATTTTAAAGGTTCCTTTGCAGGACAATCTCTGTTTATTAAAGAATTGGCATATATTTCCATTACTAGTATTGGCAGTTAAAAAAAAAATGCCCATGGAGACATCTCTATTGTTATTCAAGGAGTACTTACTCAGGGTTAAAATTTTACATTTTAACTCTTGCAGGTCATTTGCAAAACACATGGGGAGCAGCTTTGACATGCATTAGATGAATGCACAGTTAATGTGAGAAAATATATCCCAATGGGAGGTTGTTTTTCAGGAAAACAAATTGCTTTCAGTGGAGCTGATTTATGTAGTGGACCATGATGAAATTTGGAAAAACAATTGCAATACAGACTAATGATGTTAAGTTGCATTAGTGTCATATATCAAGTTAGTGTTGACCAAACTGTGCCACAATCTAAGACAAATTATTTCAGTTTTTTGCAGAATGACAGAAAATATCCAAAAGAAGAAAAACATTTATAGGTGAGTGGAAGATAGAGAAATATACTTGAGCATTTGAAAAAGAAATGATAGACTATTTCTTACAAGACCATGATAAGAGTTTAAAGCAGGAATAGAAATATCTTCAAATGCATTTACTTCAGATGGAATGTTTTATTTAACAAATGCAGAATAATAAATTTAACCCAATTGTAATCACAGCTAAAAAAAAAATGTAATTAGATAATATCTATATAACACTGCACTGACAGTACATGTTACTAGTACATGACAAAGTAACATTATGATTATGTGAAGAATTAAGCCAAAGCTTCCTTCATTAGACTTTAGTGAGATCTTACCACATCTTGTGAACCACCTAGAGCTATTAGGGCAGTATGAATAACTTCTTGTTTTACTCCCTTCCCCAGAATTCTAAATCCTTCTAATGTGATTTATAAATAATATTTTTTATTTTTCATAGAGATACACCCTTTCAGAAAGTTGATTAATGTGAAACCGTCAGGCCTTACAATAACAGTTCTCAGTTCTACATCTCTTACTTGCAAGGAATCTACTTTCATGTGAGTGTATTCAAGCCTATTGATATGAATTTTGCTCAAGCCTGAGATTTAATTAATGCCCTTAATTAACTTACAGGAACTCAAATTAAACTCTGTGAAATATCTTCCTTCCTACCATTTTTCAACTAATTCAATTATGTTTTTACAGTCAAAAGATAATTCAAGCTGAAGTTGATAAGTGATGATAAATATTTAAATGTTTTGAGTTTTGTAAGACAAATATTTGAATGATATATTAAAATCTGTTCTGTGTTTATTCTTAATATCTTTTTGCTGAAAATAAATCTGGGGTTTTATCAGCTGCATAGAAATAATATACCAAGGAACAAACTGGAAGAAGGTAGCAAATATCTTGTAAACTAATGCAAAACCAGGATTCTTTTTTTCTAGATGCTGCTAGAGTAATAAAGAAACAAAGAAAGCTTCCAACCTTGATTGTTTGAATGTACCTAAGAGTAGGTTTCAAATACATATCCAAAACGTGTATAGTGAGAGAATTTAACACTCAAAGCTGACTTTAGATAAGTTCTGTTGCAACTAAATCACATTCTTGGTTGCTGCAAAACCAAATTGTGTACAGACTGCTGTATATAAACACATACTCTAGATATTATCTCAATAATTGATGTCTTTCATGTTTCCCTAAGTCTTTTATTCAAAAAGATTGTAAAAGCAGCCTTATCAAATCTTTCTAAAACATATATTTGAATGGTGAGATCTTTTTTCCCTGACCCAACAAAATGAAAGGTGATTTTTTATGGCTATGATATAGTAAAGACACATTTTAAGAAGACGCCCTGTTGAAGAAAGGGTGGCTTGCATGTAACCTTAAGCTGAATATTTTAATAGTTTCTTCTTCTAATTTTCAACTCTTTATTTCAAAGAGAACTAGAGTGTAAACTTTTTTTTTCCCTTCAGAATCTATTTTCAATAAAATAGCTACATTTTTTATCTCTTTACACAAGGGTGTCTCAAGGTAGGAAATCTGTAATAGCAGAAATTCAATTAGTTTTTCTTTGTGCTGTCAATATTGATTGTCTTTTGCTCTGTCTTTCTAGGGCTTTGCATATCCGTTTGGTTAGGATTAACATTAATAAAATATCTTTTAACAAACAATCAATATTTACATCACCACAATATCCTTCAACTGCCTACAGGTTATTTTGTTAGAAATACCATTTTCATTCTTGATTATACTATTTAATAATTATGATTATCAATTATTTGTCTGTACAGTTCCTTAAGGGCATAAAAAATTCCCTTGGGGTTTGAAAATACAAAGCATTATTGTTATTTGACAAAATCATTTACATTTCCTGATAGATATTTCTAATGTCTTCAAGAAAGAGAATCAAGTTGAAATTGCTTTCTGCTCTTTGGCTATTTCCTTTATATCTGTTGTAAACTTTCACCTTTGGAACTGCACTGGAATTCCTAAGTGAGCATGCTTATTACTGGTAGTAACAAGAGTATTACAATAGCATGATCACAGTCCCAGTTGTGTGTCAGGGAATACAGATGTTCAGGAAAAGACATGCCTCCCACCTTAGCTACTCTACCTCCAGCTGCCTGGTGGATCAAGTTCCTCATTGTAGCTTTTTATTTGCCCCAGCTGCATCAATTTTCTGTAAGGATCTCCAACCCTAGGGCCATCTTCCATCTTCATAAACTGTGACTCAACTCATGACCATCCGAGGAACTGTTCACTTCTTCATCTTCCTACTCACTACTGTATTCTGACCTGGCATTTTTCTTATGGTTAGAATTAGGAAGGCCGGTCCAAACTCTCAATGGATTTCTGTTGGTGGTGTAAAGTGTAATTGACAGGTTGAAAAGCAAGGAGCCAGTGTTTTATGCTGTGGCAAGTTATGTCCAATTAGCTGATTGGGACTGTTCCTGATCATCTATCTAGTCATAACCTCTTGAATGAAGGTACTTGCCAGTGGCAGAGACAGTTATATTTAGATCAGCAAAGTCAGAAGGAACTATTGCTGCACACTGTGATCAAGTTGAGAACTTAAATGTAAGTCAATATTGATCCATAACAAATCAAGCAGTATTGAAAAGGAATTTAGCAATCTGTGAAGATAACTTTCTTTTTCCTAATTTTTTTTTTTTTTCACAGTCTTGATTAAAAAACTATTTAGGAAAGCAAAACTTATGTGGCCTGTACTTTTTTTACTGTAGCAGAGGTTCTTTAACTAGCCTTAGCATACTTGTAAAGCTGATTTTGGCTAGGCAGTAGTAATACATATTTTTTTCCAGTCATTATAGAATCAGTTTTTATCTGTAACCTCTTTTTTGAAACCAGCACTGAAATTTGTGGTGGATACTTTTTAGGATAGCACTAAAATTATGGCATATGTAATATTTGATTTTCATCATTAGTTTTCAATTTTTACCTCTGAAATTCTAAGCATTATATTGTGGTATGACTCAGTAGAACTATATACCTGTATTTGTAAAAAAATATATAATTTTAACTTATAAGGAAACATTTTGATAATCTAATTTGCATATCAAGCACACGTATCTGGAGGTGCTAGGATTTTATCTTTACAAAGAGATTTATAGTTGATTTAAAGACATCTTCTGGCAGACTGCATCTCTAGATATTTTTTCCCCAAGTGACGCATTACTTTCTTTCTTCAAGAAATGAAAAAGGCAGCATTCAAGTAAAAAACATGTTTTAGAATATGCTTCATTATTCAGGGAATGAGAAAATAAAAACCTTTAAAAAAATCAGTAGTAAATAATCATTCGTGTGCTGTGCTTTTTAACTCTGTGGATACACATAGTACTGAAAGAAATCAGATCCCAAATGTAAAGAATGACTGACAATAGATCTTCTTCAGACAATCTGAGGGAGCAGATAAGAGAATTTGCACAAGAGTAGACCAGGCCAAAGACATCTTGCTGGATAGACACATTAAGACCTAGCGGCATAGTTTAAACTGCACATAGATATACAGGTCCACTCTTATACTTAGTCAAATATGCATACATGCCTATTCTATTCCTGGTTGCCTTTAATGGCACAAGAGAGTTGCTTTTGTTCTAGAAATAAAATGTGTTGAAGCCTCATGTTACTCTGCTTCTGTTCTTCCAGCCAAAACTGTTTCAGACACTTCAGACACTTCAGACACAAGCAAGAATAGTTTACCTGCCCCACTCCCTTTTTTTTTTTTTTTTTTTTTTTCCCCCTTGCAAATCTCCACAAAGGAAATGTAGATCTCTAGAGCAGTAGCCACAAACATTAGGGACGGACATTAGTAAAGACCTAAGAACTGGTATTTTCTACTCATACCCAGCTAAATTAGATGAGACTACAATTTCCATTAATGACTATTCTCTTCTTGACGTTGTAAAGAGTAGAAAAGTACTAAGGTGAAGACAAAACTCTGCAGTCTGGGGAGCAGATTTCTAGTAGTTTTTCTACACATGATGCCAGGTGTCTTTTTAAGGATCATCAACAAAAAATGCTTCAAATATACATTTGACTGTGTTTTTCTACTTAAGTTTTCATCATTTTTGTGGCATTATTGCAAGAAATAGTTGATCCCTGATTACTAAAATACTAGACATTCAGTTTAAACAATATATTCCCTTCTTCTGGTGCTTGTGAAAAGCCTAAGGAGGACATAAGGAAATACTTTTATTTTCAATTAATAAAATTCCAGTGTAGAGAATTATTTACCCTCATTGTTATTTAGCTACATGAAATCAAATGGTACAAAGGGTTTCCTATAAGAAACTATATTTAAAGTGTAGTGTACTTAGGTATCTGTACATAGTGGTCTGCACATTCACCTTTGTTGGTATCTTTAGCAAAAATAAAATGTAATCTGATTCAGACATTTCTCAAATTTTAAAAAGGAAAGGTTCCTTGTAATGTTTTACGTCATATTTCATAGATTTTTCTCTCCCCCATTCTTATATTCTTCACTTAAGTGTAAAGGTATTAAATATTTGTCTTTTTATAAGCACTACAAAAAATGCCAGGACAAGAAAGCACCAGGTGATGGTACACCAAAAGAACAATTTTCGGCAGAGCTATAGGTCTATATGAACTCCAAGACACACTTTGAAAATTCCACTGGAAAAAAAAAAATTCCCCATTTTCCTTCTAGGTTAGTTTATCCTTGAACACTGCTAGTATTCCCTTCCCTTCCCTTCCCTTCCCTTCCCTTCCCTTCCCTTCCCTTCCCTTCCCTTCCCTTCCCTTCCCTTCCCTTCCCTTCCCTTCCCTTCCCTTCCCTTCCCTTCCCTTCCCTTCCCTTCCCTTCCCTTCCCTTCCCTTCCCTTCCCTTCCCTTCCCTTCCCTTCCCTTCCCTTCCCTTCCCTTCCCTTCCCTTCCCTTCCCTTCCCTTCCCTTCCCTTCCCTTCCCTTCCCTTCCCTTCCCTTCCCTTCCCTTCCCTTCCCTTCCCTTCCCTCCCCTCCCCTCCCCTCCCCTCCCCTCCCCTCCCCTCCCCTCCCCTCCCCTCCCCTGTCTTTGAGACAGAAGAAAGAATATTCTGGGCACCATACAGCCTTTTTTAGGCATGTCTTGAAATCCAAAAGCAGGTAAAAACTTGTTTGATACAAGTACTGTTTTAAAACTGCATATAAAACATTGAATATAGGTGATGGTAAGAAATTATACAGCTGCTTTATAGATTACAACTTGGGAAACACTAATTCTGATTTAATGTTATTGCGGTGGGTTGACTCCTCTCCCTAAGGCTCTAATGGACAATCCTGGGCTTTTTAATTTAGTAGATTAAAATTATTAAACAAAACACCTAGGTACAGTTATGTATCTGTTAGAAAAAGAAAAAAATGATCCCATGCAAAACATGTTTAGAATGGAATAATTTGAAAGAAGGAATAAAAACTGAATCACTCTTCAAACTAACTTGGCCTAAATTAGATGCAAGTAGACCAAAATTGGTGTATCCAGGGGTCATTTAAATGCTTCTGAATACCTGAATAAGTATTCAGATATTGCATTGCTCAGATCACTAATTACCCAGATATGTTATAAATCTGAAATTCTACCTACATTTTACAGAGCAAAGGTTGAAGAAAGGGTTAATTTCAAAGCTTGCTACACCTTACTTGTGGTGGAGATTCAAAACTGGATAGAAAATGTCTGCAGAAAGATGCTTCTGAAATGTGAGACACTCTATAGTATAAACTAACCCTTTGTCAATTGCTTTGTATTGTCTATCACAAATTCCCATCCCCTTACACTTCACATCCATTCTCACAAAAACTTGGTATTCTGCCTTTTTTTTTTCCCTGAAAGAAATACTGACTATTTTTGCCAAGAAGAGTACTGACATTTTAAATTTATTTGAAATACAGCATATTCCTTGATAAACTGAGAGATGTAGACTGTCACTATGGTGATAATACTGTTAATTTCTATTTTGTAGAAACAACATGCTAACGAAAGAGCACATACAGGTGAATAAAGAATTTCTAAAACGGTCACTGTTCATTAACTGGCAGATCTACCTCTGTAATTCAAGATGAAGAAATTTATTTTCATCTAGAGATTCTATATTCAGCCCCTATGAGAAATTATCTCATCTGAATGTTTCATTCAAGAGTTAAATACTCCTGTATTTGAAATTCAGTCTTTAAATATACAACATTTCTTGGGAAGAGGCAGTTTTGGTGTTTTTTTCCCTCAGCATTTTAAGATGTGGTCTTTTGCTGCTGAAACACATAATACTTGCTGCAGTAAAAACATATTGCAATGAAGAATCCCCTCATTTGGCAAAATTAATGTTATAGATTAAGTAATAATTCCTTGTTTTGATAGTATTTCTAAATATGTAATATAATTTATTGGAAAATAGAAAAAAAATCTGAAACCTATACAATTGATAAAAGTAGGTATAGACTTTGACTCTCATTTTAAAACATTATAACTGGGTGTACATGATTTTCTAGATTTTAGTGGTAGGTGTTTAAGATTACACAAAAGAAATTATCAAGTTAACTTCAAAAAGACTAGTAAATAGGTTCACAAATCGCTTCTCAGTGAAGACAAATAATTATAAATTTTAAAAAGCATACTGTTGAATTGGCACAATTGTAATGATATCTCTGTAGGTGGCTCATATCATGCACTATTTGATGTGCTGCTAGGAGCATAATGACAGCATTTGCACAATAGGCCTACGCAAGGATGAGGTAGCATAATTGCAGTATCACTGAAGCATGAAACAGACTAATTAACAAAATTGGAACTGCTGCACTCATGTTCACATTTCATCTATCTTATTTTATTTACTTTTGCATGCTGTCGTGGTCACAGAACTGCTGTTTGTTGTCTAAATAGTGCAGATAATATTGTCCATTTGCTCCCTCCATCTTCCTGTTGACTGACTGCATCAGTAGTACAACCAGGGCATCCTCTAATATTTTACTTCAGGTTATACCATGGAAGGTCCATTTTCCATTGCATATGCATAATATTTTTATGTATTTATAAATATGTATACACACATATCTATACACATCCAAAAATGTATATATCTCTACATATCCCTTTTCCATGTTTTGCTATTGGCCTAGTGATACTTTACAGTCTATGTTTGTCTGTGTATGTTTGTATGCATGTATATATATATATACACAAAAACATATATGAATCACAAACTGCCTTCTGTATACACACACTTCTTCATACACACAAAAAGTTAAGCTAATAAAGTAATATGCAAGGATAAGTAAAAACAAACAAACAAACAAACAAACCCCAGCCTCTAGGAAATTACATCAACTAGTTAAAAGCTATGACAGACACTTGAAAAACAAAATAAGTGTTAGGAAGAAATGGTGGTTTATACAACAGGTGGCACAAAATTTCTGCTCATTCTGTCGTAGAAGAAAAATGTTCTGCTTCTGCAGATGAAAATTATGGGAAAAAAATCATAGAAAATGATATTGCTGTTCTGTAGTATGTATAGTGCCTTGTCAGTATCTAGATTTGTTATTTATTGTCACCTGGGGAAAAAGATCAAATAGGAATCTAAATACTCAAAAGTATATTCCTAGACTTCTGTTCTTTATCATACAGATTGTGAGGAGTGCTAAGCAGGATGTGTAAGGGCTAAGGAACACACATCCTACCAAGCAACAACTAATTGATATATTTTTTTCGATAAACAGTAAGTTGGTACCAAAATCATTCCCAGATTTCTCACCTGCCTTGGGGAACATGAATCTGCATCATCAGCAGTTAGTAAAACTGCAGTAATTGGTTGTATGTGTTTCAGGTTTCAGCAGAGATGTCAGCATTCATTATTCTGAAGGAATCTACCAGCTCTCAGCATCAGCCTAGACTTAGCTATCTCAGTCTGTTGCAGTTTTCTGTCTGAAACCTTCTTGATTGGAAGAAACCACTCGCTGATCTCTGCAACATTTTGTCAGTAAATTCGGTCTACAGAAAGTTGACCCTTGGAGTGTAAATGTTAAAAAGGTAAAAGAGATAAAGAAGATGGTAAAGAAAATAAGGTAGATAGAGAAGAATTGGGGATAAAACAAAGAAAAAACAAACATAATAACTGGAAATATTTTAAAAGTACCAGATCAATAGTAAGAATAAGGAAACCATTAGAGTTTGTTGGAGGCATCAAAAATACTGATCTGGGGAAGGAAAAATACTTCATAAAGGTGGGAAGTAGGTGATGTTACCCACAGAAGGTATAGGACAAAAGAGTTTTCTTTCAATTATTTCGTTTTTAAACTACTGAATT
Organism: Streptopelia decaocto; assembly: GCF_964273445.1. NCBI lineage: Eukaryota > Metazoa > Chordata > Aves > Columbiformes > Columbidae > Streptopelia > Streptopelia decaocto. The sequence continues at coordinate 17,484 of NW_028115757.1, forward strand.
TATATAGCTTAATTTACAACAAATGCAGAACAACAAAATTAAATAGTTACAGCTGAAAAAAAGATCTTAGATGGAAGATTGTTTCATAAATCAATATAATCTCTATTGTTTTTCTCAGGCAGTCAGAAGAAAAAGGCAGAACCTACTTTCTTTTTATTGATGATGTTGATGAATCCAACAACAGCAACAATGTATGCAACTGCAAAAGGCACCTCTGAATATCACTGAATATTTGATTCAATTAACAAGATCATTATGCATGTTTTAACTCTGCTAATATTAATTGTTAAAGATCATCATCATGTCTGGGAAAGAAGACTGTTTGCACCACACAAAACGCTTCTGGCATTGAACAGCATGTGCATTCGTGCAGAGACATCTCAAGTAATAAGTCTGGGTTCACACACAGCCATTGCACACACTGAGCCTTGGCTGGATCTCCTGCTTTATTGTTTGCCGCTGGTTAACTGTTGCTACATGTTAAGTTTTGCATTCTTGGCTTGCAGCATCTATGCTTTTGTGCTGCATATCCTTATCACTGGATTCTTCCTCCTGTTCCTAGAACCCATTCACATTCCAAGTTGCAGAACAGAAGACAACAAGGTTGAATTACTTTGCTTAACTCTTTTCAGTCGCTTTGCATGGGGTTAATTCTGGGTTTTGCTAGAAGACATTTGGTGTATTCTCATATTCTAGATTTCAGTCACCATCTGGTCTGAGAACCTTAGACCATTCAAATTCTTCTGTTTTCCCTTTTTTTTTTTGTCTTTTATATTTAAAAATCTATTTTTTCATATTTTATGAGGTATTCATTTCTGTAATTAAAATTAACACATTAAATAATATATTCTGTATTATCCTCTTACTGTAAGTATGTAGAATATCTGTTTTGGAACCCTTTGCTACCAGAAATAAACACTCCTTTTCTGACATCAGCATTAGTTGTGTGCTGCTTACATCGACGGTGTCAAACTCATTTCCACTGGGGACCACATCAGCCTCGCTGTTGATTTCAAAGGGACGAATGTAATTTTAGGACTGTAGAAGTGTAACTACTCCTGTGTTTATACAGTCTTAAAATTGCCTTCAGCTCTTTGAAGGCAACTGCAAGGCTCATGTGACCCCCAGTGAAAATGAGTTTGACACCCCTGGCTTATATACATGCCTTAATGCAATTAAAATGATTTTATTTAATGCCTTCTACCTCTGTCATGTTAATATTGGTACTATGCATTAAAATATGTTAAAATTCAAACACAAATGTTATTATCCTGGACATATAAGGGAAAAAAAATCATGATGAAAAATATATAGCTGTTGGTCAGCAAAAAGTGAATCAGATTTTTTAAAATTACTAGTTCCACAATTCTTACTTTCACTGTTGTGTTCTAGGACACTGAAATGTTGCTTCATCTATAAATGTCACTACTGAAGCAAGAGATACCACTAAGACAATATTTTCTTACCTGTAAAAGCTAACAGATCTTGGACCATTTGGCTCTTTAAAAACATGCAATGACCAAATGACTATATTACCTTTGAAAAGTCAAGACAGTGGATAATTCAGCACTGCTCTGAAGAAGTCCTTGAGGACTGCATGCTTCTTAAACCCTTGCTATTGGTTCCAAAACTCATTCAGTTAGGGTGGATCACTGGTAAAAGAATAGCCTTGGGTAGTGTGATGTGTTGACCTCAGCCATCAGCTAAGCACCATAGAGCTGCTCACTCACTTCCCCCTCCAATGGGATGGGAGAGAGAGACTAGGAAGAACACAAGTGAGAAAACTGGTTGGTTTAGACCAAGACCATTTAATGAGGGAAGGAAAGAGGACTGAAAAAAAAAAAAAACAGAACAAGTGATGCAAAGGAAATCTCTCATCTCCCACAAGCAGACTGATGACCAGCCAGTCTCTGAGTAAAGGCTATCTTCCAGACCAGCCTCTCCCTCCACATTTTTTATTGCTGACCATGATGCTGTATGGCATGGAATATCTATTTTGTCACTTCAAATCAGCTGTCCAAGTTATGTTCCCTCCCAATCTTTTGTCCATCCTCAGTCTACTCCCTGGGTAGAGGGAAGAGAGTAACAGAGAATGCCTTGATGTTGTACAAGCAGTGTTCAGCAAGAGCCAGCACATCTGTGTGTAATCAACACTGTTCTGCTCACAAATCCAAAACACAGCACCATAGGGGTTGCTATGAAGGAAATTAACTCCATCACAGCCATATTTATATGTACTACCATTGGAGAGGAAACAAGTTTCAATTATAGCCCTTTTTAGTGAGAATAACTACTGTTAAAAATACAGGATTTTTTTCAAGTACGGCTGGTTGTTTAAAAAACAAAAAGCACAAAAAATAGAACATAGCATATGTTTCTATATAAAGTAGAGAATCCGTTTTGAATTTCTGAAACTGTCACAAATGCATTTTCAAGACTTTTTCTACGATTTTGTTGTCTACATCACTATTACATTCTTAATTCTCAATTCATATAGATAAGAAAGCCTGAGTCAGAAAGCTTCAGTGATCAGTTCTTCAGAAGGAGTGAGAGAAAAAGAGTGAAACAGAAACTACACAGTCTTATTGAGCCATGAGAATTCTGATGCACATACAAGGCTGGCAAATAGCATCATAATTTTGCACTAAAGGACATTAACAGTGTTTGCTGAAAAAGAAAAAAAAAATGATCAGCCAAATATCCTCAGTACTCAATATATGGAACAGACTGTTTAACTTTCTCTGTCATCTTGCTCAAAACAGCAACTACTCCCTTCAAAGCAATGAAGCAGAAAATCTAAATGACCCATGATCAATATCTGCATAGCATCATTCCCTCACCTAAAGGTAAGTAATTTCCTAATCAGTAGAACAAACAATCACAATGAAAACGCAGACCAGCAAAGCTACAAGTCACAATGAGCAAGACAACAAAACAATAATATTCTGAATGTGACAGAACTATCACAGCACAGTGAAATTCAGAAAGACTGTCGCAGACTTAAAAAACACAGTTGAAAATCTCCAAGGAAAAGATACAGTCTTAACTCAGAGAAACATCTGGAAACTCAAGAAGACAGGATGACTGAGACGAGCTGTTCACCATATAGCTGTGTGGCAGTTGCACACACCCTAATGGGCTTCAGAGCTTTCAATACAACAGTTGATGGCTCTTTGGCACTTTTTGTGCCCCACTGTGGCTGTCCTCACATACACACCTTGGTCAATGCCACCTGTCATATCCCCCTCACCTCAGACCACTGTGCTCTGTTTGAATAAGCACTTTAATGTCTATTATTTCAAAAGAATTAATTGATAAAAGTCGAAAGATGCATCCATGAAAACAAAGCCCATGGCTCCTAGTTTATAACCAAGTAGTATCAGAAAAAATAAATAGAATCATAGAATCATGGAGCAGTTTGGGTTGGAAGGGACCTTTAAATGTCTTCTAGTCCATCTACCCTGCAACAAGCAGGGACATCTTCAACTAGATCACGTTGCTCAGAGCCCCATCCACCCTGGCCTTGAATTTCTTCAGGGATGGGGCATCAACTACATCTCTGGGTAACCTGTTCCAGTTTTACCACCCTCATTGTAAAAAAAGTTCTTCCTCATGTCTAACCTGAATTTCCCCTCCTATAGTTTAAAACCATTACCACTTGTCCTATCATAACGGACCCTGCTGAAAAGTCCGTCCTCATCTTTCTCATAGGCCCCTTTTAAGTACTGAATGTCTGCAATAAGTTCTCCCTAGAGCCTTCTGCAGGCTGAACAATGCCAACTCTCTCAGCCTGTCCTCATAGCAGAGGTGTTCCAGCCCTTTGATCATCTTGGTGGCTTCCCCTAGACTCTCCAACAGGTCTATGTCTTTTCCTGTACTGAGGGCTTCAGAGCTGGATGCAGGACTCCAGGTGGGGTCTCAGCAGAGCAGAGCAGAAGGGCAGAATCACCTCCCTCAAATGCTGGCAATGTTCCTTTTAATGCAGCCCAAGATATACTTGGCCTTCTGGGTTGCAACCGCACATGCTGGCTCATATCCAATCTTTCATCCACCGGTACCACTACGTTCTTCTCGGCAGGGCTATTCTCAATCCCTTCATGCCCCATTGATACTGGGAGTTGTCCTGACCCAGGTGCACGACCTTGCACTTGGCCTTGTTGAACCTCAGGAGATTTGCGTGAGTCCACTTCTTGAGCTTGTCCAGGTCCCTGTGGATGGCATCTCATTCCTCAGGCATGTCAACTGCACCACTCAGCTTGGTGTCATCCACAAATGTGCTGAGGGTGCACTCAATCCTGCTGTCTATGTAACTGATGAAGATATTAAAGAGTAATCATCTCAGTATGTACCCCTGAGGGACACCACTTGTCACTGATGTCCATCCAGATATTGTGCCATTGACTGCTCCTCTCTGGGTGTGATCATCCAGCCAGTTCCTCATCCACTGAACAGTCCACCCCATCAAATCCATACCTGTCCAATTCAGAGAGAAGGATTATATGGGGGATCCTGTCAATTGCTTTACAGCAGTTCAGACAGGCAACATCTGTAGCCCTTCCTTTGCCACATAATGAGAAACCACAGTAAAAATAAGTAAGAAAGTTAGTATAAAATACACCCCCCCAAAACAAACAAATGAATAAACAAACAAACAAACAATCACAAAGTTTCTCCATGCAGTTTTGCATTAGTTAACTACATTTAACTTAGGTTTTGGTCCCTTCTTTTATCCCTGCTTTTACATTTTTTCCAATGACTGCCTGATGCAAAATATAGTCAGTCTCCTATGTATCACTTATCCAGTTAGCCATCTTGATCCCTTAAATAGATTTATCTTCCTTGTAGGTGTCTCTTCCATTTACAACATCACCTTTTCTATTTCACCTGTGAAAGTTGAATTTCTTTTGCCAGGTAACAAAACCTACACTGTGGAAGAGCATTTTCTCAAACCACACGATCCCACATTTCACAGAGCAATATATTGTTTGTAGCCATACCACTTGCGACATTTCTCTGGAAGGAATGAAATCAGATATCAGCAACAGTTCATGTAAGGTATAATAAGACACGAAATGTAAGTAGGCAGTGGAGCTTGGCAGCAGAAAACTCCAATTGCAATTTTTCCCCATTACTCTTACAGAAACTATGAAATTGCCAAGCCCAGTCTCAAGTCTCTGTACAGAGAACACCCAGCTAAAAGAGTTCTTCAAGCAAAGCCCCAACAACAGATGGTAGAAGAGATTGGAAGTGACAGAAAGAGTCAGGCGAGGTATAGAGCAGATTTTTTTTCTTGGGACTTAATTGTTCAGATTCTTCTCTAAGAAGGTAGACCTTGGTACTCCTCGTCCTGTGTTTTGAAAGAAATGGTTGAGGTGTGGATCTCTGAAGCAATTTTTGCACCCTTGGTCCAGAAGATCACTTGGATATCCAACCCTAAGTTCTGATTTCCATTCCATTCCATTATCAACACATGCACAAGCTACAAGTTGAAACATTTAGGCTGTCCTAACATCTGTTGTAGAGATAGATGAAATTAGTCTATACAAAACTTCTTGCTTTGTATAACTGGTAGGTCAGAGGCAGAATCAGAAATAAACCATATACTTTTCTATAAACTGGGCAATTGTTATTAACTGCGTTGTCGGTATTCCACGTATCTCTGTTCTTGAGTAAGATAATGAAAGGGACCTGTCGTCGGGGAGTAATTTAGGGTTCTGCTTACTACAGAACAGTGTTTAGATTTCTTTAAAGAGAAGCACGACTTAAAGGAGTTCAGTGGTGGATTCACTCCATTATTTACTGCATAGGGGAAATATGCCAAGCCAAATGCTGCTTAACTTCTCTCCAGGTGCCTGTATCTGTTCATGAAGCAAACTGTCAGGTGTCCTCATCCTCCAATAACCGTTCTCTCCAGGGGCTGTGTTTTGGAGCTCCAGGGACAAGACCTGTATCCGTCACAGTGCAAACTGTCAGGATTCTTCTCTCCCTGATAACCATTTGCTCTGGAGTCTGTATTTTAGAACTCCAGAGGCAAATTTTCAGGCAAGGAACTGTATGCAGAACAGACTTCCAGGAGAAAAATCCTTAGAAAATGAAAAACTTTAATGAAGCAGAATAGCAGAAAGGCTGGCTCAAGCTGGATACCTGCGCAGAGCTCCACCAAAGCATAGAAAAGTACAAACTTTTATATCTTTACAGACCATTCACATCAAGATCCAGTCCAATAGCAAAATTTCACCACTAGGTCCTTTGCTCTCTATTGGACCCATTTTCCCTGACTCCATGTGGGCCTTGGTTTTGTTCCGTTGTAGATATTGGTTTTGGTCCACATCCTTGAAGGTGCCATTTTGTCTGGATAAATCCTTTCTTCTCAGTGAAGTGCAAAATAGGCCCCACTTTGCAGATGTCTGTGATGTCTCTGCACTAGCCTTGGATCGTTGTTTTCCCAGTCAGTTCCATTTTTCCCAGCAAAATGAAAGCTAGACTTTATCTTGCAGGCATTTAGTGAAGTCTGCAGTTGCTTTCGGTAAATACGAGCTTAAAATTTTAGCAAATCTAGTCTACCAAGTAACATGAATCAAAGAGTATATTAAAAATCATACAACCTGATATCTCCAAATAATCCATTACATTTGTTGTATGTAAGATAAATGACTAATATTGAACTTGAATTGGGCTCATCTGTTGACCTCTGAGTAGCAAAACTACTACCACATAGCTCACTATTTAGCTGGGAGAGCTCAAAGTGGGCTCATCCAGGCTGTTGTATTTCTAGAATGAAGTGGTTGACTCATAGTCAAATTGCATACCATAGGAAAAGTCTGCATGAGACTCCCTGTGCCCACAAGTTACCAGCATTCTGTGTGCCGTTCTGCTTCCTATGGGTGTCCTGGAAGTTCTTGACCTGGTTTTGGCTCAGGCCCTTACCTCCTCTGGAGCCTGGACCAAACTGGTGCTGGTTTGGCTGGGGCAGTTGAGTGCATCCACCACAGGACCTAAATATGAAAAATAAGCAGTGTGATCCAAGGTAGTAATTACAATGTAATTTAAAATAAATAAAACACTTGAAGAAAACAAGATTTATCTTTCTGTTAGAGTAATGTCTAGGTTTAAAAACAAAACAAATAAATACTGTCCAGGATAGAAGTAAGGCCAAAGGATATTATTTGGTTTTTTATCTTCTAGAATTTTGTCATGGATTGAACATTAAGCTGGTAATTTTTAAAACCTATACTCTTTTTCTCTTCTTAATATTTAATTTCTATTTTATTTTACCTATTAATTAGATTATTTTCAACTTTTGGCCACTAGCATTTCCCAGTGACCATAACAAAGGGAACTTTTACCTTCATCTCTTAAGGAAAACATGGCAACATCTATGGAAGTCATTAAAAGATAGAAAGCTAAACTGCCTCCTTTCAGTCCACAGAAGGACTAAGTAGTACTTACACAGACAAAAGTGGACTAAAAGTATGACTTGCTTGTCCATGGAATAGCTTCTATATATTACAAGACATCATTTAATCCATCACTAATGTGCATTTTAGTAAAGCATCTAAGTAATAGCCCAGAAAAGCTTTACAAACCAGCAAGTTATTAATGAAGGAGAATCTTGTATTAAAAATACAGATGACATGGTGGTGAGTTAACCTTGGCAAACAGCCAGATGACCATCCAGCCACTTGTGCACTCTTCAGTGAGACAGGGGCAGAGAACAGGATGAGATGCTCATGGAATGAGATAAAGACAGGAGACTGCTTACCAGCTATCATTGTGGACCTGACAGTTGCTAACAGAAGCATCATTAAATTTTTGGCAATATATTGCCAGGTAAAGCAGATTTGGGTAGTGAGAAACAAGAAGATAAACATTTAAACAACAGCTTTCCTCCTCTCTTTCCCATGGCCAGCTTCACTCCTTCACTCCTGACACCTCTGTCCCACTTATGATCAATGCAGGAGGAATGGGATGGCTTGTAGTCACTACATAATGTTTTTTCTCTGTCACTCCTTCCTCCTCACACTTTTCCCCTGGTCCAGCATGGTCCTCTCCATGTTCTACACTCTATGGAGTACTTATTTTTCTCTTTCTCCATCTTCTCCCACCTTGATGTTCCCTCTGCTCTTGCTCACTCTTTTTTTTTATTCTCCCCTCCTCTGTCTAGTGTGGGGTTTTTTTGTGCTTTCTTACATACGCTTTCCCAGAGGTATGCTACCAGTGGTTGATGGATCATCTGTGTCCTGTGGTGGGTCTCCTGGAGATAGTTTGAACTGGAAGCCCCTGACTCAATAGAGCTATTTAGAAAAAACATGACTTTCTTTCTCTTGAAAATCATGCTATAGTGGTTTCAGAGGCAAGATTTCAGAAGCTTGTTGTTTATCATCTGGACACACAACAATGCAGACTCAATGCTTTGACTTTACCCCAGGTAAATGTTCTGGTTGATGACTATCAGAGCCTTCTTCTATAACTACATAAGGAAAGGAAAAAGAGCACTTTCATGAACTCCATCAATCATCACAGCAAATACTTTCAGTCATATAAAATCACTACAAAAATATTTGACTGCTGGATAACATTAAAGTGTTTCCTAGACATGATACTACCATTGTGATTTTTGTGACACAGTGCAGAGTTCAGTCCCTCAGTCCTACTGAGCTTTAAACTATAGTGGGACCCCTAAATTCAATGCAACACTTTTGTAAATTTAGGCCTGAAATTTCTCAGCCAGCTTTCAGATTTCACTGAGTTTTGATTTTTTCATTATGGAAAGTTCTGTCAGCTGGAAACAGGCAGAGCAAGTAAAGAGGTTTCAGGGAGGTAGAATAGCTTCTTCAAACATACATTTGGTGTAATCATGACCAGAAAGGTGAGAAAAATCACAAGGATGAACAAAAAAAAAAGAATCTATATAAGGATTTAAAAATTAGGAGACAAGGTTATTTCCAATAAGAATACAAAGCAGAATGTTGAATTAATTTACTTAAAGTGTATAGATCTGTATATGAACGCAAAACAAATCAGGACCATATACCAATGCAAAACAAATTGGGAAATAAATGGAGATAAAAGAGTAAATATTTCATCAAAACTGTTACTTAATTTGCCCAACAGATTTATCAGGATAAAGACATGACTATATTATTAATTTTAAAGGGCAGCACTATTTTGTGAAGAACAGAAAGAGGAGGAAAATGTTTCACTATAAATCAAAGATGCATATTTACTTTGTTGTTCGAAATAAGTAGGGAGGCTGTTTGAAAGCTGATTGCTACAATGCTGTGATCTGTGATAGAAATCAAATCAAGAAGATTTGGTCATTGTGAGGAATTGTCAAAATCATTTAAAGCACAGAATTTAGCAAATAAGGATGATTTTAACTGACTAGATATCAACAAGAAGAGGAATACAGGACAGCCTAGATATTTCTTATATTTTATTGATAACAATTTTACTGTAAAAAGTAATGAAAGAAACTGTAAGAGAAGTACTTCAAGGCTGAAGTCTCTCTAGTGAGAAAGAGAATGTAGAATGCAATGAGTGAGAATGAATATTAAAGAACAAAATCCACGACTTTTAATAAGGGGAGAAAAACATAACAAAAAAAAAAAAAAAAAAACAAAACCAACAAACAAACAAAAAAAAAAAACAACAATGGACTTCAAGGAAGGACAGTGCAGTACATCAGAAAATTAGTAGAACATGACCTGTGGGAAATAAATGTGACCTCTTCTACAGTTCTTCATTGCAGCACACAGGACAAGCTCAGTTCCCCTAGATTCTGCATGACTACTTCAATCTGAGCCCAAATTCACCTGCCTAGGAAGAGTCAGTCAGTAAGTGTTCAGTGATCTATGTCTTCTTCTCAAACACAACCAATCAAGCTATCTAATATATTAGATGAAAATATTAATGAGAAGCATTAAAAGAAATGTGCAAATATGGAAGGTTTGAGGACAGCTGGTCCTTCTCTAGAGCTAGAGAAAGATGAGATTATTTCCTGTGATACCTTCAAGCTCTACTTGCCATATTTTTAAAATTAGATTATTGAAGCGAAAGAAAAATATAGAAACAATCCTGAAGTAAATGTTCTGTTTTAAAACAAAAAACAAAAACAAAACAAAACAAACAAACAAAGTCTTTGTAATGTCCTGTTCAACTTAGTGGGAATATTGTGGTAGATATCTGACTTCTTATACATAAAGACTCTAAGCTAACATTTTATTAACGTATGCAATATCCATTTCTTACAGTTCTTTCACATTAACAGAACAGATCCATGTTTAGCTCCTTAGTAATCATATATTTACATTTATCTTTTAATTTTTTATCATCTATGGAGCTTTGCTCAGAATTTGTTTTATCTAAATCCTTTAGAAGCAAAACCTCAAATATCCCTAATGCTCTGAGGCAATTACGCAAACACGTGGCCCCATGGCTGCTAAGGAGATTACACATGAGAAACACTTCAAATGCATGATAAAATAATCTGTCACTACATAATAATCCATACCTTGTTGCACAGACATTCATCACTAAAAGGATCTAACCATGCTCTTAAAATGATGCAAATGGAAGAAATAATGACTGAAGCTGCGTAAAAAAAAATGAGTCTTTCAAATTTTAGCATAAGACTCCCAAGCTAACTCACATTGGTTTTGGAACTGGACTTCTGTGAAGAGAGTTGACTGGTAAGCACTGATAAGTTGCTGTCACAAATTGCAGATAAGAAACTATGTCACTCTGCAAATTTTCTTAGGCTTCCTTCTACAACCCAGTTTAAATGAGAACACATACACAGGCAATTAGTTCTTTCAGAACTTAGGTTTTTTTTCTTTTCTTTTTTTCACTCTTCATAAAGTCTGCTTATTAGGTAGTAATCAGCAAGTGAGCCAGCAGATACTTATTTGGTCAAAAGAAACCACTGAAAACAAAAAGAAGTATGGACAATAGCTGGACAAAGCTCAACAGTTTTGAGATAAGCAGACCCAGCTGAGGAAAAAGGAGAGAATGAGCTCTACGGAAAATAAAAGAAGGTCAAGTTTTATGTTCCATAATGAAAGCTACAACAGTAAAACCTACATTGCAATCCCATGACTTGTTTTCATGACAAAGTTTATAATGAGAACAGCAAATGGTAAACATGAATCAATTTTCATGGTTAGGAAGAAACAAACTTTATTTCCCTGGCATTCATGCTGTTTTCTTGAATGGCAGACAGTCACCCAGGAATTTTACCTTAGCTCCATGGTCTGGCTTGTGCGAAGCTGAGTACAAGTATTTGCAGGATCCAGGAACAAAATCATATGCAAAATTGTTGAAAAAAAATGCAAATATACATTCAGGAATTAGTTTCATAAGTGAGGAATAGATATGGGGGTTTTGAAGAGTGATCTTTCTTCTGGAGAGATGGTCTTTTTTCCAGAGAGTAGCTTCCTAATTCTAATAAGACTTTAAAAACTGACACTGTCCTACGATTGCTATGGATCCTGTTTATTATTTCAAAATCTTGTGATTATCTTGAAAGATGCTTCATCAGTAATGAAGTACAAGTTACAGAATTAAGTTGAGGTGTTTTTCTTTGCCTCTGTGGGGATGATGGATAACCTTATTTCTTTTGACTTTGTTGTTCACTGTGTCTCTTTGAATAAATGCTAAAGACTGTAATAAATTCACATCATATTTACAGAACCTCTGTCTGAGACTGAAGGTCATTTGGATATGAGACTACCAACAGTTTCTAGAAAGACACTATCTCTGTTGTCTGGATGCCAATTAAACTGAAATATATCAATTAGTTCATGTAGAATATGGATCCATGCTAATCTGGTAGAGAAACCGATGTCTGCTTTCTGATGTATGACTTTATGGAAGGAGTCATTCACATTAAAGAAATATATTTCATACTCGCTTTACACTGTGCCTTTCTTTAGCGTGCCACTACATTAACCTTTTAGTCTTAACAGAGAACATTAAAAGTGTTGCATCCATTAGTAATAGATAGAACCATTTGTGATTCATTGCCAAAGAATAATGCAGGATCACCTTGAATTCATGGACTACCTTCTTATACCTCAGCTGTAACTCTGGATTATTCATTCTGCACACAGAAATGTACTTGTTTATGAAATCTTAACATGATATCTGACATGACACTACAGTACACTGTAGAAGCTTTTAACTTGCTCTGATTTTAAGAAGTAATCCTTTAGGTTGAAATGCCAAGGAAATACAACCCTGATCAAAGAAGATGAGTAATTATAAAATAAAACTTTATTGCAATATAAATATTAAAAATAAACAAAAAAAAACAACACCACAAAACAAAACAAACAAAAACCACCTAGGCATGGGGAGGCAGACAGTAGGTTCACCAATCACATCACTTACCCTTTAAAAGCAAAATAAATGAAAAGCTTTTAGAGTCATAACACCTCCAGTGCTCATACTCATCATTCTCATTACAAGAACTTGGGTTCTCTGCACGCATTATTTATTTTTTTTTTTTTACTGAAAGTTCCTGATTACACAGCATGCCAGGGGTGAAATGAAGTAGATTTTCTAATTTTAGATAGTGTATAGACCCATAGTAAAACCTGTATGTGGTGTTTGATGTGAATTATGTGAGGATTTTAATTACTTTAGACATTAAGAGCTGCAGTCATGATCTTTGTGATCTCAGTGCTATACACAGAGTAGTGTCATGAGGTTCTTTAAGGTGGGGATACAATTTGGAAAGATTTATGCATTATGAGTCTTTCTGTGTTTATATTTAAAAGTCAGATAGGCACCTGTACCTGATTTACAATCTTGTTGAAAGTCAACTTTCTATACAGCTCTTGGCTTGGTTCCCTTTATAATGAAACATGATCTGTATATCTGGAGGATACACTAAAATCAAAGTACTACAAACAGAGCACTGTTGCAAGACATTCAGTATCAATTCAGTATCA
>NW_028115756.1:0-33998 GCF_964273445.1 Streptopelia decaocto
AATGGGAATGGGAAGAATTGGGACAAAAATTGGAAAATTTTTAAGGGACTTTGAAAAAATTTCAACTGGAATTTTAGCCATTTTTTTACGTGAAATTGTAAACATGTGGACATGGATTTTGAAAATTCTAGAGAGAATTTTAAAAGCTTCAACAGAATTTCAACAATTTTGAGAGGGATTTGAAAAGTTTCAATGGGAATGGGAAGAATTGGGACAAAAATTGGAAAATTTTGAAGGGACTTTGAAAATATGTCAACTGGAATTTTAGCCATTTTTTGACGTGAACTTGTAAACATGTGGACATGGAATTTGGAAATTCTAGAGAGAATTTTAAAAGCTTCAACAGAATTTCAACACTTTTGAGAGGGATTTGAAAAGTTTCAATGGGAATGGGAAGAATTGGGACAAAAATTGGAAAATTTTTAAGGGACTTTGAAAAAATTTCAACTGGAATTTTAGCAATTTTTTGACGTGAAATTGTAAACATGTGGCCATGGATTTTGAAAATTCTAGAGAGAATTTTAAAAAGCTTCAACAGAATTTCAACACTTTTGAGAGGGATTTGAAAAGTTTCAATGGGAATGGAAGAATTGGGACAAAAATTGGAAAATTTTTAAGGGACTTTGAAAAAATTTCAACTGGAATTTTAACAATTTTTTGACGTGAACTTGTAAACATGTGGACATGGATTTTGAAAATTCTAGAGAGAATTTTAAAAGCTTCAACAGAATTTCAACAATTTTGAGAGGGATTTGAAAAGTTTCAATGGGAATGGGAAGAATTGGGACAAAAATTGGAAAATTTTTAAGGGACTTTGAAAAAATTTCAACTGGAATTTTAGCCATTTTTTTACGTGAAATTGTAAACATGTGGACGTGGATTTTGAAAATTCTAGAGAGAATTTTAAAAGCTTCAACAGAATTTCAACACTTTTGAGAGGGATTTGAAAAGTTTCAATGGGAATGGGAAGAATTGGGACAAAAATTGGAAAATTTTGAAGGGACTTTGAAAAAATTTCAACTGGAATTTTAGCCATTTTTTGACGTGAAATTGTAAACATGTGGACATGGATTTTGAAAATTCTAGAGAGAATTTTTAAAGCTTCAACAGAATTTCAACACTTTTGAGAGGGATTTGAAAAGTTTCAATGGGAATGGGAAGAATTGGGACAAAAATTGGAAAATTTTTAAGGGACTTTGAAAAAATTTCAACTGGAATTTTAGCCATTTTTTTACGTGAAATTGTAAACATGTGGACATGGATTTTGAAAATTCTAGAGAGAATTTTAAAAGCTTCAACAGAATTTCAACAATTTTGAGAGGGATTTGAAAAGTTTCAATGGGAATGGGAAGAATTGGGACAAAAATTGGAAAATTTTTAAGGGACTTTGAAAAAATGTCAACTGGAATTTTAGCCATTTTTTGACGTGAACTTGTAAACATGTGGACATGGAATTTGGAAATTCTAGAGAGAATTTTAAAAGCTTCAACAGAATTTCAACACTTTTGAGAGGGATTTGAAAAGTTTCAATGGGAATGGGAAGAATTGGGACAAAAATTGGAAAATTTTTAAGGGACTTTGAAAAAATTTCAACTGGAATTTTAGCATTTTTTTTACGTGAAATTGTAAACATGTGGACGTGGATTTTGAAAATTCTAGAGAGAATTTTAAAAGCTTCAACAGAATTTCAACACTTTTGAGAGGGATTTGAAAAGTTTCAATGGGAATGGGAAGAATTGGGACAAAAATTGGAAAATTTTTAAGGGACTTTGAAAAAATTTCAACTGGAATTTTAGCCATTTTTTGACGTGAAATTGTAAACATGTGGACATGGATTTTGAAAATTCTAGAGAGAATTTTAAAAGCTTCAACAGAATTTCAACACTTTTGAGAGGGATTTGAAAAGTTTCAATGGGAATGGGAAGAATTGGGACAAAAATTGGAACATTTTTAAGGGACTTTGAAAAAATTTCAACTGGAATTTTAGCCATTTTTTTATGTGAAATTGTAAACATGTGGACATGGATTTTGAAAATTCTAGAGAGAATTTTAAAAGCTTCAACAGAATTTCAACACTTTTGAGAGGGATTTGAAAAGTTTCAATGGGAATGGGAAGAATTGGGACAAAAATTGGAAAATTTTTAAGGGACTTTGAAAAAATTTCAACTGGAATTTTAGCCATTTTTTGACGTGAAATTGTAAACATGTGGACATGGATTTTGAAAATTCTAGAGAGAATTTTTAAAGCTTCAACAGAATTTCAACACTTTTGAGAGGGATTTGAAAAGTTTCAATGGGAATGGGAAGAATTGGGACAAAAATTGGAAAATTTTTAAGGGACTTTGAAAAAATTTCAACTGGAATTTTAGCCATTTTTTGACGTGAAATTGTAAACATGTGGACATGGATTTTGAAAATTCTAGAGAGAATTTTAAAAGCTTCAACAGAATTTCAACACTTTTGAGAGGGATTTGAAAAGTTTCAATGGGAATGGGAAGAATTGGGACAAAAATTGGAAAATTTTTAAGGGACTTTGAAAAAATTTCAACTGGAATTTTAGCCATTTTTTTATGTGAAATTGTAAACATGTGGACATGGATTTTGAAAATTCTAGAGAGAATTTTAAAAGCTTCAACAGAATTTCAACAATTTTGAGAGGGATTTGAAAAGTTTCAATGGGAATGGGAAGAATTGGGACAAAAATTGGAAAATTTTTAAGGGACTTTGAAAAAATTTCAACTGGAATTTTAGCCATTTTTTGACGTGAAATTGTAAACATGTGGACATGGATTTTGAAAATTCTAGAGAGAATTTTAAAAGCTTCAACAGAATTTTAACAATTTTGAGAGGGATTTGAAAAGTTTCAATGGGAATGGGAAGAATTGGGACAAAAATTGGAAAATTTTTAAGGGACTTTGAAAAAATGTCAACTGGAATTTTAGCCATTTTTTGACGTGAACTTGTAAACATGTGGACATGGATTTTGAAAATTCTAGAGAGAATTTTAAAAGCTTCAACAGAATTTCAACAATTTTGAGAGGGATTTGAAAAGTTTCAATGGGAATGGGAAGAATTGGGACAAAAATTGGAAAATTTTTAAGGGACTTTGAAAAAATTTCAACTGGAATTTTAGCCATTTTTTGACGTGAAATTGTAAACATGTGGCCATGGATTTTGAAAATTCTAGAGAGAATTTTAAAAGCTTCAACAGAATTTCAACACTTTTGAGAGGGATTTTAAAAGTTTCCATGGGAATGGGAAGAATTGGGACAAAAATTGGAAAATTTTTAAGGGACTTTGAAAAAATTTCAACTGGAATTTTAGCCATTTTTTTATGTGAAATTGTAAACATGTGGACATGGATTTTGAAAATTCTAGAGAGAATTTTAAAAGCTTCAACAGAATTTCAACAATTTTGAGAGGGATTTGAAAAGTTTCAATGGGAATGGGAAGAATTGGGACAAAAATTGGAAAATTTTGAAGGGACTTTGAAAAAATTTCAACTGGAATTTTAGCCATTTTTTGACGTGAAATTGTAAACATGTGGACACGGAACTTGGAAATTCTAGAGAGAATTTTAAAAGCTTCAACAGAATTTCAACACTTTTGAGAGGGATTTTAAAAGTTTCCATGGGAATGGGAAGAATTGGGACAAAAATTGGAAAATTTTTAAGGGACTTTGAAAAAATTTCAACTGGAATTTTAGCCATTTTTTTATGTGAAATTGTAAACATGTGGACATGGATTTTGAAAATTCTAGAGAGAATTTTAAAAGCTTCAACAGAATTTCAACAATTTTGAGAGGGATTTGAAAAGTTTCAATGGGAATGGGAAGAATTGGGACAAAAATTGGAAAATTTTTAAGGGACTTTGAAAAAATTTCAACTGGAATTTTAGCCATTTTTTGACGTGAAATTGTAAACATGTGGACATGGATTTTGAAAATTCTAGAGAGAATTTTAAAAGCTTCAACAGAATTTTAACAATTTTGAGAGGGATTTGAAAAGTTTCAATGGGAATGGGAAGAATTGGGACAAAAATTGGAAAATTTTTAAGGGACTTTGAAAAAATTTCAACTGGAATTTTAGCCATTTTTTGACGTGAACTTGTAAACATGTGGACATGGATTTTGAAAATTCTAGAGAGAATTTTAAAAGCTTCAAGAGAATTTCAACACTTTTGAGAGGGATTTGAAAAGTTTCAATGGGAATGGGAAGAATTGGGACAAAAATTGGAAAATTTTTAAGGGACTTTGAAAAAATTTCAACTGGAATTTTAGCCATTTTTTTATGTGAAATTGTAAACATGTGGACATGGATTTTGAAAATTCTAGAGAGAATTTTAAAAGCTTCAACAGAATTTCAACAATTTTGAGAGGGATTTGAAAAGTTTCAATGGGAATGGGAAGAATTGGGACAAAAATTGGAAAATTTTTAAGGGACTTTGAAAAAATTTCAACTGGAATTTTAGCCATTTTTTGACGTGAAATTGTAAACATGTGGACATGGATTTTGAAAATTCTAGAGAGAATTTTAAAAGCTTCAACAGAATTTCTATAATTTTGAGAGGGATTTGAAAAGTTTCAATGGGAATGGGAAGAACTGGGACAAAAATTGGAAAATTTTTAAGGGACTTTGAAAAAATTTCAACTGGAATTTTAGCCATTTTTTTATGTGAAATTGTAAACATGTGGACATGGATTTTGAAAATTCTAGAGAGAATTTTAAAAGCTTCAACAGAATTTCAACACTTTTGAGAGGGATTTGAAAAGTTTCAATGGGAATGGGAAGAATTGGGACAAAAATTGGAAAATTTTGAAGGGACTTTGAAAAAATTTCAACTGGAATTTTAGCCATTTTTTGACGTGAAATTGTAAACATGTGGACATGGATTTTGAAAATTCTAGAGAGAATTTTAAAAGCTTCAAGAGAATTTCAACACTTTTGAGAGGGATTTGAAAAGTTTCAATGGGAATGGGAAGAATTGGGACAAAAATTGGAAAATTTTTAAGGGACTTTGAAAAAATTTCAACTGGAATTTTAGCATTTTTTTTACGTGAAATTGTAAACATGTGGACGTGGATTTTGAAAATTCTAGAGAGAATTTTAAAAGCTTCAACAGAATTTCAACACTTTTGAGAGGGATTTGAAAAGTTTCAATGGGAATGGGAAGAATTGGGACAAAAATTGGAAAATTTTTAAGGGACTTTGAAAAAATTTCAACTGGAATTTTAGCATTTTTTTTACGTGAAATTGTAAACATGTGGACGTGGATTTTGAAAATTCTAGAGAGAATTTTAAAAGCTTCAACAGAATTTCAACACTTTTGAGAGGGATTTGAAAAGTTTCAATGGGAATGGGAAGAATTGGGACAAAAATTGGAAAATTTTTAAGGGACTTTGAAAAAATTTCAACTGGAATTTTAGCAATTTTTTGACGTGAAATTGTAAACATGTGGCCATGGATTTTGAAAATTCTAGAGAGAATTTTAAAAGCTTCAACAGAATTTCAACACTTTTGAGAGGGATTTGAAAAGTTTCAATGGGAATGGGAAGAATTGGGACAAAAATTGGAAAATTTTTCAGGGACTTTGAAAAAATTTCAACTGGAATTTTAACAATTTTTTGACGTGAACTTGTAAACATGTGGACATGGATTTTGAAAATTCTAGAGAGAATTTTAAAAGCTTCAACAGAATTTCAACAATTTTGAGAGGGATTTGAAAAGTTTCAATGGGAATGGGAAGAACTGGGACAAAAATTGGAAAATTTTTAAGGGACTTCGAAAAAATTTCAACTGGAATTTTAGCAATTTTTTTACGTGAAATTGTAAACATGTGGACGTGGATTTTGAAAATTCTAGAGAGAATTTTAAAAGCTTCAACAGAATTTCAACACTTTTGAGAGGGATTTGAAAAGTTTCAATGGGAATGGGAAGAATTGGGACAAAAATTGGAAAATTTTTAAGGGACTTTGAAAAAATTTCAACTGGAATTTTAGCCATTTTTTGACGTGAAATTGTAAACATGTGGACATGGATTTTGAAAATTCTAGAGAGAATTTTAAAAGCTTCAACAGAATTTCAACAATTTTGAGAGGGATTTGAAAAGTTTCAATGGGAATGGGAAGAATTGGGACAAAAATTGGAAAATTTTGAAGGGACTTTGAAAAAATTTCAACTGGAATTTTAGCCATTTTTTGACGTGAAATTGTAAACATGTGGACACGGAATTTGGAAATTCTAGAGAGAATTTTAAAAGCTTCAACAGAATTTCAACACTTTTGAGAGGGATTTGAAAAGTTTCAATGGGAATGGGAAGAATTGGGACAAAAATTGGAAAATTTTTAAGGGACTTTGAAAAAATTTCAACTGGAATTTTAGCCATTTTTTGACGTGAAATTGTAAACATGTGGACATGGATTTTGAAAATTCTAGAGAGAATTTTAAAAGCTTCAACAGAATTTCAACACTTTTGAGAGGGATTTGAAAAGTTTCAATGGGAATGGGAAGAATTGGGACAAAAATTGGAAAATTTTTAAGGGACTCTGAAAAAATGTCAACTGGAATTTTAGCCATTTTTTGACGTGAACTTGTAAACATGTGGACATGGATTTTGAAAATTCTAGAGAGAATTTTAAAAGCTTCAACAGAATTTCAACAATTTTGAGAGGGATTTGAAAAGTTTCAACGGGAATGGGAAGAATTGGGACAAAAATTGGAACATTTTTAAGGGACTTTGAAAAAATTTCAACTGGAATTTTAGCAATTTTTTGACGTGAAATTGTAAACATGTGGACATGGATTTTGAAAATTCTAGAGAGAATTTTAAAAGCTTCAACAGAATTTCAACAATTTTGAGAGGGATTTGAAAAGTTTCAATGGGAATGGGAAGAATTGGGACAAAAATTGGAAAATTTTTAAGGGACTTTGAAAAAATTTCAACTGGAATTTTAGCCATTTTTTGACGTGAAATTGTAAACATGTGGACATGGATTTTGAAAATTCTAGAGAGAATTTTAAAAGCTTCAACAGAATTTCAACAATTTTGAGAGGGATTTGAAAAGTTTCAATGGGAATGGGAAGAACTAGGACAAAAATTGGAAAATTTTTAAGGGACTTTGAAAAAATTTCAACTGGAATTTTAGCCATTTTTTTACGTGAAATTGTAAACATGTGGACGTGGATTTTGAAAATTCTAGAGAGAATTTTAAAAGCTTTAACAGAATTTCAACAATTTTGAGAGGGATTTGAAAAGTTTCAATGGGAATGCGAAGAATTGGGACAAAAATTGGAACATTTTTAAGGGACTTTGAAAAAATTTCAACTGGAATTCTAGCCATTTTTTTGACGTGAAATTGTAAACATGTGGACATGGATTTTGAAAATTCTAGAGAGAATTTTAAAAGCTTCAACAGAATTTCAACACTTCTGAGAGGGATTTGAAAAGTTTCAATGGGAATGGGAGAATTGGGACAAAAATTGGAAAATTTTTAAGGGACTTTGAAAAAATGTCAACTGGAATTTTAGCAATTTTTTGACGTGAAATTGTAAACATGTGGACATGGATTTTTAAAATTCTAGAGAGAATTTTAAAAGCTTCAACAGAATTTCAACAATTTTGAGAGGGATTTGAAAAGTTTCAAGGGGAATGGGAAGAATTGGGACAAAAATTGGAAAATTTTTAAGGGACTTTGAAAAAATTTCAACTGGAATTTTAGCATTTTTTTGATGTGAAATTGTAAACATGTGGACATGGATTTTGAAAATTCTAGAGAGAATTTTAAAAGCTTCAACAGAATTTCAACACTTCTGAGAGGGATTTGAAAAGTTTCAATGGGAATGGGAAGAATTGGGACAAAAATTGGAAAATTTTTAAGGGACTTTGAAAAAATTTCAACTGGAATTTTAGCAATTTTTTTACGTGAAATTGTAAACATGTGGACATGGATTTTGAAAATTCTAGAGAGAATTTTAAAAGCTTCAACAGAATTTCAACAATTTTGAGAGGGATTTGAAAAGTTTCAAGGGGAATGGGAAGAATTGGGACAAAAATTGGAAAATTTTTAAGGGACTTTGAAAAAATTTCAACTGGAATTTTAGCCATTTTTTTATGTGAAATTGTAAACATGTGGACATGGATTTTGAAAATTCTAGAGAGAATTTTAAAAGCTTCAACAGAATTTCAACAATTTTGAGAGGGATTTGAAAAGTTTCAATGGGAATGGGAAGAATTGGGACAAAAATTGGAAAATTTTTAAGGGACTTTGAAAAAATTTCAACTGGAATTTTAGCATTTTTTTGATGTGAAATTGTAAACATGTGGACATGGATTTTGAAAATTCTAGAGAGAATTTTAAAAGCTTCAAGAGAATTTCAACAATTTTGAGAGGGATTTGAAAAGTTTCAATGGGAATGGGAAGAATTGGGACAAAAATTGGAAAATTTTTCAGGGACTTTGAAAAAATTTCAACTGGAATTTTAGCCATTTTTTGATGTGAAATTGTAAACATGTGGACATGGATTTTGAAAATTCTAGAGAGAATTTTAAAAGTTTCAACAGAATTTCAACGATTTTGAGAGGGATTTGAAAAGTTTCAATGGGAATGGGAAGAATTGGGACAAAAATTGGAAAATTTTTAAGGGACTTTGAAAAAATTTCAACTGGAATTTTAGCCATTTTTTACATGAAATTGTAAACATGTGGACATGGATTTTGAAAATTCTAGAGAGAATTTTAAAAGCTTCAACAGAATTTCAACAATTTTGAGAGGGATTTGAAAAGTTTCAACGGGAATGGGAAGAATTGGGACAAAAATTGGAAAATTTTTCAGGGACTTTGAAAAAATTTCAACTGGAATTTTAGCCATTTTTTTATGTGAAATTGTAAACATGTGGACATGGATTTTGAAAATTCTAGAGAGAATTTTAAAAGCTTCAACAGAATTTCAACAATTTTGAGAGGGATTTGAAAAGTTTCAATGGGAATGGGAAGAATTGGGACAAAAATTGGAAAATTTTTAAGGGACTTTGAAAAAATTTCAACTGGAATTTTAGCCATTTTTTGACGTGAAATTGTAAACATGTGGACATGGATTTTGAAAATTCTAGAGAGAATTTTAAAAGCTTCAACAGAATTTCTATAATTTTGAGAGGGATTTGAAAAGTTTCAATGGGAATGGGAAGAACTGGGACAAAAATTGGAAAATTTTTAAGGGACTTTGAAAAAATTTCAACTGGAATTTTAGCCATTTTTTTATGTGAAATTGTAAACATGTGGACATGGATTTTGAAAATTCTAGAGAGAATTTTAAAAGCTTCAAGAGAATTTCAACAATTTTGAGAGGGATTTGAAAAGTTTCAAGGGGAATGGGAAGAATTGGGACAAAAATTGGAACATTTTTAAGGGACTTTGAAAAAATTTCAACTGGAATTTTAGCAATTTTTTGACGTGAAATTGTAAACATGTGGACATGGATTTTGAAAATTCTAGAGAGAATTTTAAAAGCTTCAACAGAATTTCAACAATTTTGAGAGGGATTTGAAAAGTTTCAATGGGAATGGGAAGAATTGGGACAAAAATTGGAAAATTTTTAAGGGACTTTGAAAAATTTCAACTGGAATTTTAGCCATTTTTTGACGTGAAATTGTAAACATGTGGACATGGATTTTGAAAATTCTAGAGAGAATTTTAAAAGCTTCAACAGAATTTCAACAATTTTGAGAGGGATTTGAAAAGTTTCAATGGGAATGGGAAGAATTGGGACAAAAATGGGAAAATTTTGAAGGGACTTTGAAAAAATTTCAACTGGAATTTTAGCAATTTTTTGACGTGAAATTGTAAACATGTGGACATGGATTTTGAAAATTCTAGAGAGAATTTTAAAAGCTTCAACAGAATTTCAACACTTTTGAGAGGGATTTGAAAAGTTTCAATGGGAATGGGAAGAACTGGGACAAAAATTGGAAAATTTTTAAGGGACTTTGAAAAAATTTCAACTGGAATTTTAGCCATTTTTTGACGTGAAATTGTAAACATGTGGACGTGGATTTTGAAAATTCTAGAGAGAATTTTAAAAGCTTTAACAGAATTTCAACAATTTTGAGAGGGATTTGAAAAGTTTCAATGGGAATGCGAAGAATTGGGACAAAAATTGGAACATTTTTAAGGGACTTTGAAAAAATTTCAACTGGAATTCTAGCCATTTTTTTGACGTGAAATTGTAAACATGTGGACATGGATTTTGAAAATTCTAGAGAGAATTTTAAAAGCTTCAACAGAATTTCAACAATTTTGAGAGGGATTTGAAAAGTTTCAAGGGGAATGGGAAGAATTGGGACAAAAATTGGAAAATTTTTAAGGGACTTTGAAAAAATTTCAACTGGAATTTTAGCCATTTTTTTATGTGAAATTGTAAACATGTGGACATGGATTTTGAAAATTCTAGAGAGAATTTTAAAAGCTTCAACAGAATTTCAACAATTTTGAGAGGGATTTGAAAAGTTTCAATGGGAATGGGAAGAATTGGGACAAAAATTGGAAAATTTTTAAGGGACTTTGAAAAAATTTCAACTGGAATTTTAGCATTTTTTTGATGTGAAATTGTAAACATGTGGACATGGATTTTGAAAATTCTAGAGAGAATTTTAAAAGCTTCAACAGAATTTCTATAATTTTGAGAGGGATTTGAAAAGTTTCAATGGGAATGGGAAGAACTGGGACAAAAATTGGAAAATTTTTCAGGGACTTTGAAAAAATTTCAACTGGAATTTTAGCCATTTTTTGACGTGAAATTGTAAACATGTGGACATGGATTTTGAAAATTCTAGAGAGAATTTCAAAAGCTTCAACAGAATTTCAACAATTTTGAGAGGGATTTGAAAAGTTTCAATGGGAATGGGAAGAATTGGGACAAAAATGGGAAAATTTTGAAGGGACTTTGAAAAAATTTCAACTGGAATTTTAGCCATTTTTTGACGTGAAATTGTAAACATGTGGACATGGATTTTGAAAATTCTAGAGAGAATTTTAAAAGCTTCAACAGAATTTCAACAATTTTGAGAGGGATTTGAAAAGTTTCAAGGGGAATGGGAAGAATTGGGACAAAAATTGGAAAATTTTTAAGGGACTTTGAAAAAATTTCAACTGGAATTTTAGCCATTTTTTTATGTGAAATTGTAAACATGTGGACATGGATTTTGAAAATTCTAGAGAGAATTTTAAAAGCTTCAACAGAATTTCAACAATTTTGAGAGGGATTTGAAAAGTTTCAATGGGAATGGGAAGAATTGGGACAAAAATTGGAAAATTTTTAAGGGACTTTGAAAAAATTTCAACTGGAATTTTAGCATTTTTTTGATGTGAAATTGTAAACATGTGGACATGGATTTTGAAAATTCTAGAGAGAATTTTAAAAGCTTCAAGAGAATTTCAACAATTTTGAGAGGGATTTTGAAAAGTTTCAATGGGAATGCGAAGAATTGGGACAAAAATTGGGACATTTTTCAGGGACTTTGAAAAAATTTCAACTGGAATTTTAGCCATTTTTTGATGTGAAATTGTAAACATGTGGACATGGATTTTGAAAATTCTAGAGAGAATTTTAAAAGTTTCAACAGAATTTCAACGATTTTGAGAGGGATTTGAAAAGTTTCAATGGGAATGGGAAGAATTGGGACAAAAATTGGAAAATTTTTAAGGGACTTTGAAAAAATTTCAACTGGAATTTTAGCCATTTTTTACATGAAATTGTAAACATGTGGACATGGATTTTGAAAATTCTAGAGAGAATTTTAAAAGCTTCAACAGAATTTCAACAATTTTGAGAGGGATTTGAAAAGTTTCAATGGGAATGGGAAGAATTGGGACAAAAATTGGAAAATTTTTAAGGGACTTTGAAAAAATTTCAACTGGAATTTTAGCCATTTTTGACGTGAAATTGTAAACATGTGGACATGGATTTTGAAAATTCTAGAGAGAATTTTAAAAGCTTCAACAGAATTTCTATAATTTTGAGAGGGATTTGAAAAGTTTCAATGGGAATGGGAAGAACTGGGACAAAAATTGGAAAATTTTTAAGGGACTTTGAAAAAATTTCAACTGGAATTTTAGCCATTTTTTAATGTGAAATTGTAAACATGTGGACATGGATTTTGAAAATTCTAGAGAGAATTTTAAAAGCTTCAACAGAATTTCAACAATTTTGAGAGGGATTTGAAAAGTTTCAAGGGGAATGGGAAGAATTGGGACAAAAATTGGAACATTTTTAAGGGACTTTGAAAAAATTTCAACTGGAATTTTAGCAATTTTTTGACGTGAAATTGTAAACATGTGGACATGGATTTTGAAAATTCTAGAGAGAATTTTAAAAGCTTCAACAGAATTTCAACAATTTTGAGAGGGATTTGAAAAGTTTCAATGGGAATGGGAAGAATTGGGACAAAAATTGGAAAATTTTTAAGGGACTTTGAAAAAATTTCAACTGGAATTTTAGCCATTTTTTGACGTGAAATTGTAAACATGTGGACATGGATTTTGAAAATTCTAGAGAGAATTTTAAAAGCTTCAACAGATTTTCAACAATTTTGAGAGGGATTTGAAAAGTTTCAATGGGAATGGGAAGAATTGGGACAAAAATGGGAAAATTTTGAAGGGACTTTGAAAAAATTTCAACTGGAATTTTAGCAATTTTTTGACGTGAAATTGTAAACATGTGGACATGGATTTTGAAAATTCTAGAGAGAATTTTAAAAGCTTCAACAGAATTTCAACACTTTTGAGAGGGATTTGAAAAGTTTCAATGGGAATGGGAAGAACTGGGACAAAAATTGGAAAATTTTTAAGGGACTTTGAAAAATTTCAACTGGAATTTTAGCCATTTTTTTAAGTGAAATTGTAAACATGTGGACGTGGATTTTGAAAATTCTAGAGAGAATTTTAAAAGCTTTAACAGAATTTCAACAATTTTGAGAGGGATTTGAAAAGTTTCAATGGGAATGCGAAGAATTGGGACAAAAATTGGAACATTTTTAAGGGACTTTGAAAAAATTTCAACTGGAATTCTAGCCATTTTTTTGACGTGAAATTGTAAACATGTGGACATGGATTTTGAAAATTCTAGAGAGAATTTTAAAAGCTTCAACAGAATTTCAACAATTTTGAGAGGGATTTGAAAAGTTTCAAGGGGAATGGGAAGAATTGGGACAAAAATTGGAAAATTTTTAAGGGACTTTGAAAAAATTTCAACTGGAATTTTAGCCATTTTTTTATGTGAAATTGTAAACATGTGGACATGGATTTTGAAAATTCTAGAGAGAATTTTAAAAGCTTCAACAGAATTTCAACAATTTTGAGAGGGATTTGAAAAGTTTCAATGGGAATGGGAAGAATTGGGACAAAAATTGGAAAATTTTTAAGGGACTTTGAAAAAATTTCAACTGGAATTTTAGCATTTTTTTGATGTGAAATTGTAAACATGTGGACATGGATTTTGAAAATTCTAGAGAGAATTTTAAAAGCTTCAACAGAATTTCTATAATTTTGAGAGGGATTTGAAAAGTTTCAATGGGAATGGGAAGAACTGGGACAAAAATTGGAAAATTTTTAAGGGACTTTGAAAAAATTTCAACTGGAATTTTAGCCATTTTTTGACGTGAAATTGTAAACATGTGGCCATGGATTTTGAAAATTCTAGAGAGAATTTCAAAAGCTTCAACAGAATTTCAACAATTTTGAGAGGGATTTGAAAAGTTTCAATGGGAATGGGAAGAATTGGGACAAAAATGGGAAAAATTTTGAAGGGACTTTGAAAAAATTTCAACTGGAATTTTAGCCATTTTTTGACGTGAAATTGTAAACATGTGGACATGGATTTTGAAAATTCTAGAGAGAATTTTAAAAGCTTCAACAGAATTTCAACACTTTTGAGAGGGATTTGAAAAGTTTCAATGGGAATGGGAAGAATTGGGACAAAAATTGGAAAATTTTTAAGGGACTTTGAAAAAATTTCAACTGGAATTTTAGCCATTTTTTGACGTGAAATTGTAAACATGTGGACATGGATTTTGAAAATTCTAGAGAGAATTTTAAAAGCTTCAACAGAATTTCTATAATTTTGAGAGGGATTTGAAAAGTTTCAATGGGAATGGGAAGAACTGGGACAAAAATTGGAAAATTTTTAAGGGACTTTGAAAAAATTTCAACTGGAATTTTAGCCATTTTTTTATGTGAAATTGTAAACATGTGGACATGGATTTTGAAAATTCTAGAGAGAATTTTAAAAGCTTCAACAGAATTTCAACAATTTTGAGAGGGATTTGAAAAGTTTCAAGGGGAATGGGAAGAATTGGGACAAAAATTGGAACATTTTTAAGGGACTTTGAAAAAATTTCAACTGGAATTTTAGCAATTTTTTGACGTGAAATTGTAAACATGTGGACATGGATTTTGAAAATTCTAGAGAGAATTTTAAAAGCTTCAACAGAATTTCAACAATTTTGAGAGGGATTTGAAAAGTTTCAATGGGAATGGGAAGAATTGGGACAAAAATTGGAAAATTTTTAAGGGACTTTGAAAAAATTTCAACTGGAATTTTAGCCATTTTTTGACGTGAAATTGTAAACATGTGGACATGGATTTTGAAAATTCTAGAGAGAATTTTAAAAGCTTCAACAGAATTTCAACAATTTTGAGAGGGATTGGAAAAGTTTCAATGGGAATGGGAAGAATTGGGACAAAAATGGGAAAATTTTGAAGGGACTTTGAAAAAATTTCAACTGGAATTTTAGCCATTTTTTGACGTGAAATTGTAAACATGTGGACATGGATTTTGAAAATTCTAGAGAGAATTTTAAAAGCTTCAACAGAATTTCAACACTTTTGAGAGGGATTTGAAAAGTTTCAATGGGAATGGGAAGAACTGGGACAAAAATTGGAAAATTTTTAAGGGACTTTGAAAAAATTTCAACTGGAATTTTAGCCATTTTTTGACGTGAAATTGTAAACATGTGGACATGGATTTTGAAAATTCTAGAGAGAATTTTAAAAGCTTTAACAGAATTTCAACAATTTTGAGAGGGATTTGAAAAGTTTCAATGGGAATGGGAAGAATTGGGACAAAAATTGGAACATTTTTAAGGGACTTTGAAAAAATTTCAACTGGAATTCTAGCCATTTTTTTGACGTGAAATTGTAAACATGTGGACATGGATTTTGAAAATTCTAGAGAGAATTTTAAAAGCTTCAACAGAATTTCAACACTTCTGAGAGGGATTTTAAAAGTTTCAATGGGAATGGGAAGAATTGGGACAAAAATTGGAAAATTTTTAAGGGACTTTGAAAAATTGTCAACTGGAATTTTAGCAATTTTTTGACGTGAAATTGTAAACATGTGGACATGGATTTTGAAAATTCTAGAGAGAATTTTAAAAGCTTCAACAGAATTTCTATAATTTTGAGAGGGATTTGAAAAGTTTCAATGGGAATGGGAAGAACTGGGACAAAAATTGGAAAATTTTTAAGGGACTTTGAAAAAATTTCAACTGGAATTTTAGCCATTTTTTTATGTGAAATTGTAAACATGTGGACATGGATTTTGAAAATTCTAGAGAGAATTTTAAAAGCTTCAACAGAATTTCTATAATTTTGAGAGGGATTTGAAAAGTTTCAATGGGAATGGGAAGAACTGGGACAAAAATTGGAAAATTTTTAAGGGACTTTGAAAAAATTTCAACTGGAATTTTAGCCATTTTTTTATGTGAAATTGTAAACATGTGGACATGGATTTTGAAAATTCTAGAGAGAATTTTAAAAGCTTCAACAGAATTTCAACAATTTTGAGAGGGATTTGAAAAGTTTCAAGGGGAATGGGAAGAATTGGGACAAAAATTGGAACATTTTTAAGGGACTTTGAAAAAATTTCAACTGGAATTTTAGCAATTTTTTGACGTGAAATTGTAAACATGTGGACATGGATTTTGAAAATTCTAGAGAGAATTTTAAAAGCTTCAACAGAATTTCAACAATTTTGAGAGGGATTTGAAAAGTTTCAATGGGAATGGGAAGAATTGGGACAAAAATTGGAAAATTTTTAAGGGACTTTGAAAAAATTTCAACTGGAATTTTAGCCATTTTTTGACGTGAAATTGTAAACATGTGGACATGGATTTTGAAAATTCTAGAGAGAATTTTAAAAGCTTCAACAGAATTTCAACAATTTTGAGAGGGATTTGAAAAGTTTCAATGGGAATGGGAAGAATTGGGACAAAAATGGGAAAATTTTGAAGGGACTTTGAAAAAATTTCAACTGGAATTTTAGCCATTTTTTGACGTGAAATTGTAAACATGTGGACATGGATTTTGAAAATTCTAGAGAGAATTTTAAAAGCTTCAACAGAATTTCAACACTTTTGAGAGGGATTTGAAAAGTTTCAATGGGAATGGGAAGAACTGGGACAAAAATTGGAAAATTTTTAAGGGACTTTGAAAAAATTTCAACTGGAATTTTAGCCATTTTTTGACGTGAAATTGTAAACATGTGGACATGGATTTTGAAAATTCTAGAGAGAATTTTAAAAGCTTTAACAGAATTTCAACAATTTTGAGAGGGATTTGAAAAGTTTCAATGGGAATGCGAAGAATTGGGACAAAAATTGGAACATTTTTAAGGGACTTTGAAAAAATTTCAACTGGAATTCTAGCCATTTTTTTGACGTGAAATTGTAAACATGTGGACATGGATTTTGAAAATTCTAGAGAGAATTTTAAAAGCTTCAACAGAATTTCAACACTTCTGAGAGGGATTTGAAAAGTTTCAATGGGAATGGGAAGAATTGGGACAAAAATTGGAAAATTTTTAAGGGACTTTGAAAAAATGTCAACTGGAATTTTAGCAATTTTTTGACGTGAAATTGTAAACATGTGGACATGGATTTTTAAAATTCTAGAGAGAATTTTAAAAGCTTCAACAGAATTTCAACACTTTTGAGAGGGATTTGAAAAGTTTCAATGGGAATGGGAAGAATTGGGACAAAAATTGGAAAATTTTTAAGGGACTTTGAAAAAATTTCAACTGGAATTTTAGCCATTTTTTGACGTGAAATTGTAAACATGTGGACATGGATTTTGAAAATTCTAGAGAGAATTTTAAAAGCTTCAACAGAATTTCAACAATTTTGAGAGGGATTTGAAAAGTTTCAATGGGAATGGGAAGAACTGGGACAAAAATTGGAAAATTTTTAAGGGACTTTGAAAAAATTTCAACTGGAATTTTAGCCATTTTTTGACGTGAAATTGTAAACATGTGGACATGGATTTTGAAAATTCTAGAGAGAATTTTAAAAGCTTCAACAGAATTTCAACACTTTTGAGAGGGATTTGAAAAGTTTCAATGGGAATGGGAAGAACTGGGACAAAAATTGGAAAATTTTTAAGGGACTTTGAAAAAATTTCAACTGGAATTTTAGCCATTTTTTGACGTGAAATTGTAAACATGTGGACGTGGATTTTGAAAATTCTAGAGAGAATTTTAAAAGCTTTAACAGAATTTCAACAATTTTGAGAGGGATTTGAAAAGTTTCAATGGGAATGCGAAGAATTGGGACAAAAATTGGAACATTTTTAAGGGACTTTGAAAAAATTTCAACTGGAATTCTAGCCATTTTTTTGACGTGAAATTGTAAACATGTGGACATGGATTTTGAAAATTCTAGAGAGAATTTTAAAAGCTTCAACAGAATTTCAACACTTCTGAGAGGGATTTGAAAAGTTTCAATGGGAATGGGAAGAATTGGGACAAAAATTGGAAAATTTTTAAGGGACTTTGAAAAAATTTCAACTGGAATTTTAGCAATTTTTTGACGTGAAATTGTAAACATGTGGACATGGATTTTTAAAATTCTAGAGAGAATTTTAAAAGCTTCAACAGAATTTCAACAATTTTGAGAGGGATTTGAAAAGTTTCAATGGGAATGGGAAGAATTGGGACAAAAATTGGAAAATTTTTCAGGGACTTTGAAAAAATTTCAACTGGAATTTTAGCCATTTTTTTATGTGAAATTGTAAACATGTGGACATGGATTTTGAAAATTCTAGAGAGAATTTTAAAAGCTTCAACAGAATTTCAACAATTTTGAGAGGGATTTGAAAAGTTTCAATGGGAATGGGAAGAATTGGGACAAAAATTGGAAAATTTTTAAGGGACTTTGAAAAAATTTCAACTGGAATTTTAGCATTTTTTTGACGTGAAATTGTAAACATGTGGACATGGATTTTGAAAATTCTAGAGAGAATTTTAAAAGCTTCAACAGAATTTCAACACTTTTGAGAGGGATTTGAAAAGTTTCAATGGGAATGGGAAGAATTGGGACAAAAATTGGAAAATTTTTAAGGGACTTTGAAAAAATTTCAACTGGAATTTTAGCAATTTTTTTACGTGAAATTGTAAACATGTGGACATGGATTTTGAAAATTCTAGAGAGAATTTTAAAAGCTTCAACAGAATTTCAACACTTTTGAGAGGGATTTGAAAAGTTTCAAGGGGAATGGGAAGAATTGGGACAAAAATTGGAAAATTTTTAAGGGACTTTGAAAAAATTTCAACTGGAATTTTAGCCATTTTTTTATGTGAAATTGTAAACATGTGGACATGGATTTTGAAAATTCTAGAGAGAATTTTAAAAGCTTCAACAGAATTTCAACAATTTTGAGAGGGATTTGAAAAGTTTCAATGGGAATGGGAAGAATTGGGACAAAAATTGGAAAATTTTTCAGGGACTTTGAAAAAATTTCAACTGGAATTTTAGCATTTTTTTGATGTGAAATTGTAAACATGTGGACATGGATTTTGAAAATTCTAGAGAGAATTTTAAAAGCTTCAAGAGAATTTCAACAATTTTGAGAGGGATTTGAAAAGTTTCAATGGGAATGGGAAGAATTGGGACAAAAATTGGAAAATTTTTCAGGGACTTTGAAAAAATTTCAACTGGAATTTTAGCAATTTTTTGATGTGAAATTGTAAACATGTGGACGTGGATTTTGAAAATTCTAGAGAGAATTTTAAAAGCTTCAACAGAATTTCAACAATTTTGAGAGGGATTTGAAAAGTTTCAATGGGAATGGGAAGAATTGGGACAAAAATTGGAAAATTTTTAAGGGACTTTGAAAAAATTTCAACTGGAATTTTAGCCATTTTTTACATGAAATTGTAAACATGTGGACATGGATTTTGAAAATTCTAGAGAGAATTTTAAAAGCTTCAACAGAATTTCAACAATTTTGAGAGGGATTTGAAAAGTTTCAACGGGAATGGGAAGAATTGGGACAAAAATTGGAAAATTTTTAAGGGACTTTGAAAAAATTTCAACTGGAATTTTAGCCATTTTTTTATGTGAAATTGTAAACATGTGGACATGGATTTTGAAAATTCTAGAGAGAATTTTAAAAGCTTCAACAGAATTTCAACAATTTTGAGAGGGATTTGAAAAGTTTCAATGGGAATGGGAAGAATTGGGACAAAAATTGGAAAATTTTTAAGGGACTTTGAAAAAATTTCAACTGGAATTTTAGCATTTTTTTGACGTGAAATTGTAAACATGTGGACATGGATTTTGAAAATTCTAGAGAGAATTTTAAAAGCTTCAACAGAATTTCTATAATTTTGAGAGGGATTTGAAAAGTTTCAATGGGAATGGGAAGAACTGGGACAAAAATTGGAAAATTTTTAAGGGACTTTGAAAAAATTTCAACTGGAATTTTAGCCATTTTTTTATGTGAAATTGTAAACATGTGGACATGGATTTTGAAAATTCTAGAGAGAATTTTAAAAGCTTCAACAGAATTTCAACAATTTTGAGAGGGATTTGAAAAGTTTCAAGGGGAATGGGAAGAATTGGGACAAAAATTGGAACATTTTTAAGGGACTTTGAAAAAATTTCAACTGGAATTTTAGCAATTTTTTGACGTGAAATTGTAAACATGTGGACATGGATTTTGAAAATTCTAGAGAGAATTTTAAAAGCTTCAACAGAATTTCAACAATTTTGAGAGGGATTTGAAAAGTTTCAAGGGGAATGGGAAGAATTGGGACAAAAATTGGAAAATTTTTAAGGGACTTTGAAAAAATTTCAACTGGAATTTTAGCCATTTTTTGACGTGAAATTGTAAACATGTGGACATGGATTTTGAAAATTCTAGAGAGAATTTTAAAAGCTTCAACAGAATTTCAACAATTTTGAGAGGGATTTGAAAAGTTTCAATGGGAATGGGAAGAACTGGGACAAAAATTGGAAAATTTTTAAGGGACTTTGAAAAAATTTCAACTGGAATTTTAGCCATTTTTTTACGTGAAATTGTAAACATGTGGACGTGGATTTTGAAAATTCTAGAGAGAATTTTAAAAGCTTCAACAGAATTTCAACAATTTTGAGAGGGATTTGAAAAGTTTCAATGGGAATGGGAAGAATTGGGACAAAAATTGGAAAATTTTTAAGGGACTTTGAAAAAATTTCAACTGGAATTTTAGCCATTTTTTGACGTGAAATTGTAAACATGTGGCCATGGATTTTGAAAATTCTAGAGAGAATTTTAAAAGCTTCAACAGAATTTCAACAATTTTGAGAGGGATTTGAAAAGTTTCAATGGGAATGGGAAGAATTGGGACAAAAATTGGAAAATTTTTAAGGGACTTTGAAAAAATTTCAACTGGAATTTTAGCAATTTTTTGACGTGAAATTGTAAACATGTGGACATGGATTTTGAAAATTCTAGAGAGAATTTTAAAAGCTTCAACAGAATTTCAACAATTTTGAGAGGGATTTGAAAAGTTTCAATGGGAATGGGAAGAACTAGGACAAAAATTGGAAAATTTTTAAGGGACTTTGAAAAAATTTCAACTGGAATTTTAGCCATTTTTTTACGTGAAATTGTAAACATGTGGACGTGGATTTTGAAAATTCTAGAGAGAATTTTAAAAGCTTTAACAGAATTTCAACAATTTTGAGAGGGATTTGAAAAGTTTCAATGGGAATGCGAAGAATTGGGACAAAAATTGGGACATTTTTAAGGGACTTTGAAAAAATTTCAACTGGAATTCTAGCCATTTTTTTGACGTGAAATTGTAAACATGTGGACATGGATTTTGAAAATTCTAGAGAGAATTTTAAAAGCTTCAACAGAATTTCAACACTTTTGAGAGGGATTTGAAAAGTTTCAATGGGAATGGGAAGAATTGGGACAAAAATTGGAAAATTTTTAAGGGACTTTGAAAAAATGTCAACTGGAATTTTAGTAATTTTTTGACGTGAAATTGTAAACATGTGGACATGGATTTTGAAAATTCTAGAGAGAATTTTAAAAGCTTCAACAGAATTTCAACAATTTTGAGAGGGATTGGAAAAGTTTCAATGGGAATGGGAAGAATTGGGACAAAAATTGGAAAATTTTTCAGGGACTTTGAAAAAATTTCAACTGGAATTTTAGCCATTTTTTTATGTGAAATTGTAAACATGTGGACATGGATTTTGAAAATTCTAGAGAGAATTTTAAAAGCTTCAACAGAATTTCTATAATTTTGAGAGGGATTTGAAAAGTTTCAATGGGAATGGGAAGAATTGGGACAAAAATTGGAAAATTTTTAAGGGACTTTGAAAAAATTTCAACTGGAATTTTAGCATTTTTTTGACGTGAAATTGTAAACATGTGGACATGGATTTTGAAAATTCTAGAGAGAATTTTAAAAGCTTCAACAGAATTTCAACACTTTTGAGAGGGATTTGAAAAGTTTCAATGGGAATGGGAAGAATTGGGACAAAAATTGGAAAATTTTTAAGGGACTTTGAAAAAATTTCAACTGGAATTTTAGCAATTTTTTGACGTGAAATTGTAAACATGTGGACATGGATTTTGAAAATTCTAGAGAGAATTTTAAAAGCTTCAACAGAATTTCAACACTTTTGAGAGGGATTTGAAAAGTTTCAATGGGAATGGGAAGAATTGGGACAAAAATTGGAAAATTTTTAAGGGACTTTGAAAAAATTTCAACTGGAATTTTAGCAATTTTTTGACGTGAAATTGTAAACATGTGGACATGGATTTTGAAAATTCTAGAGAGAATTTTAAAAGCTTCAACAGAATTTCAACAATTTTGAGAGGGATTTGAAAAGTTTCAATGGGAATGGGAAGAATTGGGACAAAAATTGGAAAATTTTTAAGGGACTTTGAAAAAATTTCAACTGGAATTTTAGCCATTTTTTGACGTGAAATTGTAAACATGTGGACATGGATTTTGAAAATTCTAGAGAGAATTTTAAAAGCTTCAACAGAATTTCTATAATTTTGAGAGGGATTTGAAAAGTTTCAATGGGAATGGGAAGAACTGGGACAAAAATTGGAAAATTTTTAAGGGACTTTGAAAAAATTTCAACTGGAATTTTAGCCATTTTTTTATGTGAAATTGTAAACATGTGGACATGGATTTTGAAAATTCTAGAGAGAATTTTAAAAGCTTCAACAGAATTTCAACAATTTTGAGAGGGATTTGAAAAGTTTCAAGGGGAATGGGAAGAATTGGGACAAAAATTGGAACATTTTTAAGGGACTTTGAAAAAATTTCAACTGGAATTTTAGCAATTTTTTGACGTGAAATTGTAAACATGTGGACATGGATTTTGAAAATTCTAGAGAGAATTTTAAAAGCTTCAACAGAATTTCAACAATTTTGAGAGGGATTTGAAAAGTTTCAATGGGAATGGGAAGAATTGGGACAAAAATTGGAAAATTTTTAAGGGACTTTGAAAAAATTTCAACTGGAATTTTAGCATTTTTTGACGTGAAATTGTAAACATGTGGACATGGATTTTGAAAATTCTAGAGAGAATTTTAAAAGCTTCAACAGAATTTCAACAATTTTGAGAGGGATTTGAAAAGTTTCAATGGGAATGGGAAGAATTGGGACAAAAATGGGAAAATTTTTAAGGGACTTTGAAAAAATGTCAACTGGAATTTTAGCCATTTTTTGACGTGAAATTGTAAACATGTGGACATGGATTTTGAAAATTCTAGAGAGAATTTTAAAAGCTTCAACAGAATTTCAACAATTTTGAGAGGGATTTGAAAAGTTTCAAGGGGAATGGGAAGAATTGGGACAAAAATTGGAAAATTTTTAAGGGACTTTGAAAAAATTTCAACTGGAATTTTAGCCATTTTTTGACGTGAAATTGTAAACTTGTGGACATGGATTTTGAAAATTCTAGAGAGAATTTTAAAAGCTTCAACAGAATTTCAACAATTTTGAGAGGGATTTGAAAAGTTTCAATGGGAATGGGAAGAATTGGGACAAAAATTGGAAAATTTTTAAGGGACTTTGAAAAAATTTCAACTGGAATTTTAGCCATTTTTTGACGTGAAATTGTAAACATGTGGACATGGATTTTGAAAATTCTAGAGAGAATTTTAAAAGCTTTAACAGAATTTCAACAATTTTGAGAGGGATTTGAAAAGTTTCAATGGGAATGCGAAGAATTGGGACAAAAATTGGAACATTTTTAAGGGACTTTGAAAAAATTTCAACTGGAATTCTAGCCATTTTTTTGACGTGAAATTGTAAACATGTGGACATGGATTTTGAAAATTCTAGAGAGAATTTTAAAAGCTTCAACAGAATTTCAACACTTCTGAGAGGGATTTGAAAAGTTTCAATGGGAATGGGAAGAATTGGGACAAAAATTGGAAAATTTTTAAGGGACTTTGAAAAAATGTCAACTGGAATTTTAGCAATTTTTTGACGTGAAATTGTAAACATGTGGACATGGATTTTTAAAATTCTAGAGAGAATTTTAAAAGCTTCAACAGAATTTCAACAATTACGAGAGGGATTTGAAAAGTTTCAATGGGAATGGGAAGAATTGGGACAAAAATTGGAAAATTTTTCAGGGACTTTGAAAAAATTTCAACTGGAATTTTAGCCATTTTTTTATGTGAAATTGTAAACATGTGGACATGGATTTTGAAAATTCTAGAGAGAATTTTAAAAGCTTCAACAGAATTTCTATAATTTTGAGAGGGATTTGAAAAGTTTCAATGGGAATGGGAAGAATTGGGACAAAAATTGGAAAATTTTTAAGGGACTTTGAAAAAATTTCAACTGGAATTTTAGCATTTTTTTGACGTGAAATTGTAAACATGTGGACATGGATTTTGAAAATTCTAGAGAGAATTTTAAAAGCTTCAACAGAATTTCAACACTTTTGAGAGGGATTTGAAAAGTTTCAATGGGAATGGGAAGAATTGGGACAAAAATGGGAAAATTTTGAAGGGACTTTGAAAAAATTTCAACTGGAATTTTAGCCATTTTTTGACGTGAAATTGTAAACATGTGGACATGGATTTTGAAAATTCTAGAGAGAATTTTAAAAGCTTCAACAGAATTTCAACAATTTTGAGAGGGATTTGAAAAGTTTCAAGGGGAATGGGAAGAATTGGGACAAAAATTGGAAAATTTTTAAGGGACTTTGAAAAAATTTCAACTGGAATTTTAGCCATTTTTTGACGTGAAATTGTAAACTTGTGGACATGGATTTTGAAAATTCTAGAGAGAATTTTAAAAGCTTCAACAGAATTTCAACAATTTTGAGAGGGATTTGAAAAGTTTCAATGGGAATGGGAAGAATTGGGACAAAAATTGGAAAATTTTTAAGGGACTTTGAAAAAATTTCAACTGGAATTTTAGCCATTTTTTGACGTGAAATTGTAAACATGTGGACATGGATTTTGAAAATTCTAGAGAGAATTTTAAAAGCTTTAACAGAATTTCAACAATTTTGAGAGGGATTTGAAAAGTTTCAATGGGAATGCGAAGAATTGGGACAAAAATTGGAACATTTTTAAGGGACTTTGAAAAAATTTCAACTGGAATTCTAGCCATTTTTTTGACGTGAAATTGTAAACATGTGGACATGGATTTTGAAAATTCTAGAGAGAATTTTAAAAGCTTCAACAGAATTTCAACACTTCTGAGAGGGATTTGAAAAGTTTCAATGGGAATGGGAAGAATTGGGACAAAAATTGGAAAATTTTTCAGGGACTTTGAAAAAATTTCAACTGGAATTTTAGCCATTTTTTTATGTGAAATTGTAAACATGTGGACATGGATTTTGAAAATTCTAGAGAGAATTTTAAAAGCTTCAACAGAATTTCAACAATTTTGAGAGGGATCTGAAAAGTTTCAATGGGAATGGGAAGAATTAGGACAAAAATTGGAAAATTTTTAAGGGACTTTGAAAAAATTTCAACTGGAATTTTAGCCATTTTTTTGACGTGAAATTGTAAACATGTGGACATGGATTTTGAAAATTCTAGAGAGAATTTTAAAAGCTTCAACAGAATTTCAACACTTTTGAGAGGGATTTGAAAAGTTTCAATGGGAATGGGAAGAATTGGGACAAAAATTGGAAAATTTTTAAGGGACTTTGAAAAAATTTCAACTGGAATTTTAGCCATTTTTTGACGTGAAATTGTAAACATGTGGACATGGATTTTGAAAATTCTAGAGAGAATTTTAAAAGCTTCAAGAGAATTTCAACAATTTTGAGAGGGATTTGAAAAGTTTCAATGGGAATGGGAAGAATTGGGACAAAAATTGGAAAATTTTGAAGGGACTTTGAAAAAATTTCAACTGGAATTTTAGCAATTTTTTGACGTGAAATTGTAAACATGTGGACATGGATTTTGAAAATTCTAGAGATAATTTTAAAAGCTTCAACAGAATTTCTACAATTTTGAGAGGGATTGGAAAAGTTTCAATGGGAATGGGAAGAATTGGGACAAAAATTGGAAAATTTTTAAGGGACTTTGAAAAAATTTCAACTGGAATGTTAGCCATTTTTTGACGTGAAATTGTAAACATGTGGCCATGGATTTTGAAAATTCTAGAGAGAATTTTAAAAGCTTCAACAGAATTTCAACAATTTTGAGAGGGATTTGAAAAGTTTCAATGGGAATGGGAAGAATTGGGACAAAAATTGGAAAATTTTTAAGGGACTTTGAAAAAATTTCAACTGGAATTTTAGCAATTTTTTGACGTGAAATTGTAAACATGTGGACATGGATTTTGAAAATTCTAGAGAGAATTTTAAAAGCTTCAACAGAATTTCAACAATTTTGAGAGGGATTTGAAAAGTTTCAATGGGAATGGGAAGAACTAGGACAAAAATTGGAAAATTTTTAAGGGACTTTGAAAAAATTTCAACTGGAATTTTAGCCATTTTTTTACGTGAAATTGTAAACATGTGGACGTGGATTTTGAAAATTCTAGAGAGAATTTTAAAAGCTTTAACAGAATTTCAACAATTTTGAGAGGGATTTGAAAAGTTTCAATGGGAATGGGAAGAATTGGGACAAAAATTGGAAAATTTTTAAGGGACTTTGAAAAAATTTCAACTGGAATTTTAGCCATTTTTTTACGTGAAATTGTAAACATGTGGACGTGGATTTTTAAAATTCTAGAGAGAATTTTTAAAGCTTCAACAGAATTTCAACAATTTTGAGAGGGATTTGAAAAGTTTCAATGGGAATGGGAAGAATTGGGACAAAAATTGGAAAATTTTTAAGGGACTTTGAAAAAATTTCAACTGGAATTTTAGCCATTTTTTTATGTGAAATTGTAAACATGTGGACATGGATTTTGAAAATTCTAGAGAGAATTTTAAAAGCTTCAACAGAATTTTAACAATTTTGAGAGGGATTTGAAAAGTTTCAATGGGAATGGGAAGAATTGGGACAAAAATTGGAAAATTTTTAAGGGACTTTGAAAAAATGTCAACTGGAATTTTAGCAATTTTTTGACGTGAAATTGTAAACATGTGGACATGGATTTTTAAAATTCTAGAGAGAATTTTAAAAGCTTCAACAGAATTTCAACACTTTTGAGAGGGATTTGAAAAGTTTCAATGGGAATGGGAAGAATTGGGACAAAAATTGGAAAATTTTTCAGGGACTTTGAAAAAATTTCAACTGGAATTTTAGCCATTTTTTTATGTGAAATTGTAAACATGTGGACATGGATTTTGAAAATTCTAGAGAGAATTTTAAAAGCTTCAACAGAATTTCAACAATTTTGAGAGGGATTTGAAAAGTTTCAATGGGAATGGGAAGAATTGGGACAAAAATTGGAAAATTTTTAAGGGACTTTGAAAAAATTTCAACTGGAATTTTAGCATTTTTTTGACGTGAAATTGTAAACATGTGGACATGGATTTTGAAAATTCTAGAGAGAATTTTAAAAGCTTCAACAGAATTTCAACACTTTTGAGAGGGATTTGAAAAGTTTCAATGGGAATGGGAAGAATTGGGACAAAAATTGGAAAATTTTTAAGGGACTTTGAAAAAATTTCAACTGGAATTTTAGCAATTTTTTTACGTGAAATTGTAAACATGTGGACATGGATTTTGAAAATTCTAGAGAGAATTTTAAAAGCTTCAACAGAATTTCAACAATTTTGAGAGGGATTTGAAAAGTTTCAAGGGGAATGGGAAGAATTGGGACAAAAATTGGAAAATTTTGAAGGGACTTTGAAAAAATTTCAACTGGAATTTTAGCAATTTTTTTATGTGAAATTGTAAACATGTGGACATGGATTTTGAAAATTCTAGAGAGAATTTTAAAAGCTTCAACAGAATTTCTATAATTTTGAGAGGGATTTGAAAAGTTTCAAGGGGAATGGGAAGAATTGGGACAAAAATTGGAAAATTTTTAAGGGACTTTGAAAAAATTTCAACTGGAATTTTAGCCATTTTTTGACGTGAAATTGTAAACATGTGGACATGGATTTTGAAAATTCTAGAGAGAATTTTAAAAGCTTCAACAGAATTTCAACAATTTTGAGAGGGATTTGAAAAGTTTCAAGGGGAATGGGAAGAATTGGGACAAAAATTGGAAAATTTTGAAGGGACTTTGAAAAAATTTCAACTGGAATTTTAGCAATTTTTTGACGTGAAATTGTAAACATGTGGACATGGATTTTGAAAATTCTAGAGATAATTTTAAAAGCTTCAACAGAATTTCTACAATTTTGAGAGGGATTGGAAAAGTTTCAATGGGAATGGGAAGAATTGGGACAAAAATTGGAAAATTTTTAAGGGACTTTGAAAAAATTTCAACTGGAATTTTAGCCATTTTTTTATGTGAAATTGTAAACATGTGGACATGGATTTTGAAAATTCTAGAGAGAATTTTAAAAGTTTCAACAGAATTTCAACAATTTTGAGAGGGATTTGAAAAGTTTCAATGGGAATGGGAAGAATTGGGACAAAAATTGGAAAATTTTTAAGGGACTTTGAAAAAATTTCAACTGGAATTTTAGCATTTTTTTGACGTGAAATTGTAAACATGTGGACATGGATTTTGAAAATTCTAGAGAGAATTTTAAAAGCTTCAACAGAATTTCAACACTTTTGAGAGGGATTTGAAAAGTTTCAATGGGAATGGGAAGAATTGGGACAAAAATTGGAAAATTTTTAAGGGACTTTGAAAAAATTTCAACTGGAATTTTAGCAATTTTTTTACGTGAAATTGTAAACATGTGGACATGGATTTTGAAAATTCTAGAGAGAATTTTAAAAGCTTCAACAGAATTTCAACAATTTTGAGAGGGATTTGAAAAGTTTCAAGGGGAATGGGAAGAATTGGGACAAAAATTGGAAAATTTTTAAGGGACTTTGAAAAAATTTCAACTGGAATTTTAGCCATTTTTTTATGTGAAATTGTAAACATGTGGACATGGATTTTGAAAATTCTAGAGAGAATTTTAAAAGCTTCAACAGAATTTCAACAATTTTGAGAGGGATTTGAAAAGTTTCAATGGGAATGGGAAGAATTAGGACAAAAATTGGAAAATTTTTAAGGGACTTTGAAAAAATTTCAACTGGAATTTTAGCCATTTTTTTGACGTGAAATTGTAAACATGTGGACATGGATTTTGAAAATTCTAGAGAGAATTTTAAAAGCTTCAACAGAATTTCAACAATTTTGAGAGGGATTTGAAAAGTTTCAATGGGAATGGGAAGAATTGGGACAAAAATTGGAAATTTTAAGGGACTTTGAAAAATTTCAACTGGAATTTTAGCATTTTTTTGACGTGAAATTGTAAACATGTGGACATGGATTTTGAAAATTCTAGAGAGAATTTTAAAAGCTTCAACAGAATTTTCAACACTTTTGAGAGGGATTTGAAAAGTTTCAATGGGAATGGGAAGAATTGGGACAAAAATTGGAAAATTTTTAAGGGACTTTGAAAAATTTCAACTGGAATTTTAGCAATTTTTTTACGTGAAATTGTAAACATGTGGACATGGATTTTGAAAATTCTAGAGAGAATTTTAAAGCTTCAACAGAATTTCAACAATTTTGAGAGGGATTTGAAAAGTTTCAAGGGGAATGGGAAGAATTGGGACAAAAATTGGAAAATTTTTAAGGGACTTTGAAAAAATTTCAACTGGAATTTTAGCCATTTTTTGACGTGAAATTGTAAACATGTGGACATGGATTTTGAAAATTCTAGAGAGAATTTTAAAAGCTTCAACAGAATTTCAACAATTTTGAGAGGGATTTGAAAAGTTTCAAGGGGAATGGGAAGAATTGGGACAAAAATTGGAAAATTTTGAAGGGACTTTGAAAAAATTTCAACTGGAATTTTAGCAATTTTTTGACGTGAAATTGTAAACATGTGGACATGGATTTTGAAAATTCTAGAGAGAATTTTAAAAAGCTTCAACAGAATTTCAACAATTTTGAGAGGATTGGAAAAGTTTCAATGGGAATGGGAAGAACTGGGACAAAAATTGGAAAATTTTTAAGGGACTTTGAAAAATGTCAACTGGAATTTTAGCCATTTTTTGACGTGAAATTGTAAACATGTGGACATGGATTTTGAAAATTCTAGAGAGAATTTAAAAGCTTCAACAGAATTTCAACAATTTTCAGAGGGATTTGAAAAGTTTCAAGGGGAATGGGAAGAATTGGGACAAAAATTGGAAAATTTTTAAGGGACTTTGAAAAAATTTCAACTGGAATTTTAGCCATTTTTTTAAGTGAAATTGTAAACATGTGGACATGGATTTTGAAAATTCTAGAGAGAATTTTAAAAGCTTCAACAGAATTTCTATAATTTTGAGAGGGATTGAAAAGTTTCAAGGGGAATGGGAAGAATTGGGACAAAAATTGGAAAATTTTTAAGGGACTTTGAAAAAATTTCAACTGGAATTTTAGCCATTTTTTGACGTGAAATTGTAAACATGTGGACATGGATTTTGAAAATTCTAGAGAGAATTTTAAAAGCTTCAACAGAATTTCAACAATTTTGAGAGGGATTTGAAAAGTTTCAAGGGGAATGGGAAGAATTGGGACAAAAATTGGAAAATTTTGAAGGGACTTTGAAAAAATTTCAACTGGAATTTTAGCAATTTTTTGACGTGAAATTGTAAACATGTGGACATGGATTTTGAAAATTCTAGAGATAATTTTAAAAGCTTCAACAGAATTTCTACAATTTTGAGAGGGATTGGAAAAGTTTCAATGGGAATGGGAAGAATTGGGACAAAAATTGGAAAATTTTTAAGGGACTTTGAAAAAATTTCAACTGGAATTTTAGCCATTTTTTTATGTGAAATTGTAAACATGTGGACATGGATTTTGAAAATTCTAGAGAGAATTTTAAAAGCTTCAACAGAATTTCAACAATTTTGAGAGGGATTTGAAAAGTTTCAATGGGAATGGGAAGAATTGGGACAAAAATTGGAAAATTTTTAAGGGACTTTGAAAAAATTTCAACTGGAATTTTAGCATTTTTTTGACGTGAAATTGTAAACATGTGGACATGGATTTTGAAAATTCTAGAGAGAATTTTAAAAGCTTCAACAGAATTTCAACACTTTTGAGAGGGATTTGAAAAGTTTCAATGGGAATGGGAAGAATTGGGACAAAAATTGGAAAATTTTTAAGGGACTTTGAAAAAATTTCAACTGGAATTTTAGCAATTTTTTTACGTGAAATTGTAAACATGTGGACATGGATTTTGAAAATTCTAGAGAGAATTTTAAAAGCTTCAACAGAATTTCAACAATTTTGAGAGGGATTTGAAAAGTTTCAAGGGGAATGGGAAGAATTGGGACAAAAATTGGAAAATTTTTAAGGGACTTTGAAAAAATTTCAACTGGAATTTAGCCATTTTTTTATGTGAAATTGTAAACATGTGGACATGGATTTTGAAAATTCTAGAGAGAATTTTAAAAGCTTCAACAGAATTTCAACAATTTTGAGAGGGATT
The DNA here is from genome assembly GCF_964273445.1 of Streptopelia decaocto. Taxonomy (NCBI): domain Eukaryota; kingdom Metazoa; phylum Chordata; class Aves; order Columbiformes; family Columbidae; genus Streptopelia; species Streptopelia decaocto. The sequence goes on from NW_028115756.1 coordinate 31,311, forward strand.
TGAAAAGTTTCAATGGGAATGGGAAGAATTAGGACAAAAAATTGGAAAATTTTTAAGGGACTTTGAAAAAATTTCAACTGGAATTTTAGCCATTTTTTTGACGTGAAATTGTAAACATGTGGACATGGATTTTGAAAATTCTAGAGAGAATTTTAAAAGCTTCAAACAGAATTTCAACAATTACGAGAGGGATTTGAAAAGTTTCAATGGGAATGGGAAGAACTGGGACAAAAATTGGAAAATTTTTTAAGGGACTTTGAAAAAATGTCAACTGGAATTTTAGCCATTTTTTTGACGTGAAATTGTAAACATGTGGACATGGATTTTGAAAATTCTAGAGAGAATTTTAAAAGCTTCAACAGAATTTCAACAATTTTCAGAGGGATTTGAAAAGTTTCAAGGGGAATGGGAAGAATTGGGACAAAAATTGGAAAATTTTTAAGGGACTTTGAAAAAATTTCAACTGGAATTTTAGCCATTTTTTAGTGAAATTGTAAACATGTGGACATGGATTTGAAAATTCTAGAGAGAATTTTAAAGCTTCAACAGAATTTCTATAATTTTGAGAGGGATTTGAAAAGTTTCAAGGGGAATGGGAAGAATTAGGACAAAAATTGGAAAATTTTTAAGGGACTTTGAAAAAATTTCAACTGGAATTTTAGCCATTTTTGACGTGAAATTGTAAACATGTGGACATGGATTTTGAAAATTCTAGAGAGAATTTTAAAAGCTTCAACAGAATTTCAACAATTTTGAGAGGGATTTGAAAAGTTTCAAGGGGAATGGGAAGAATTGGGACAAAAATTGGAAAATTTTGAAGGGACTTTGAAAAAATTTCAACTGGAATTTTAGCAATTTTTTGACGTGAAATTGTAAACATGTGGACATGGATTTTGAAAATTCTAGAGATAATTTTAAAAGCTTCAACAGAATTTCTACAATTTTGAGAGGGATTGGAAAAGTTTCAATGGGAATGGGAAGAATTGGGACAAAAATTGGAAAATTTTTAAGGGACTTTGAAAAATTTCAACTGGAATTTTAGCCATTTTTTTATGTGAAATTGTAAACATGTGGACATGGATTTTGAAAATTCTAGAGAGAATTTTAAAAGCTTCAACAGAATTTCAACAATTTTGAGAGGGATTTGAAAAGTTTCAATGGGAATGGGAAGAATTGGGACAAAAATTGGAAAATTTTTAAGGGACTTTGAAAAAATTTCAACTGGAATTTTAGCATTTTTTTGACGTGAAATTGTAAACATGTGGACATGGATTTTGAAAATTCTAGAGAGAATTTTAAAAGCTTCAACAGAATTTCAACAATTTTGAGAGGGATTTGAAAAGTTTCCATGGGAATGGGGAAGAATTGGGACAAAAATTGGAAAATTTTTAAGGGACTTTGAAAAAATTTCAACTGGAATTTTAGCAATTTTTTTACGTGAAATTGTAAACATGTGGACATGGATTTTGAAAATTCTAGAGAGAATTTTAAAAGCTTCAACAGAATTTCAACAATTTTGAGAGGGATTTGAAAAGTTTCAAGGGGAATGGGAAGAATTGGGACAAAAATTGGAAAATTTTTAAGGGACTTTGAAAAAATTTCAACTGGAATTTTAGCCATTTTTTTTATGTGAAATTGTAAACATGTGGACATGGATTTTGAAAATTCTAGAGAGAATTTTAAAAGCTTCAACAGAATTTCAACAATTTTGAGAGGGATTTGAAAAGTTTCAATGGGAATGGGAAGAATTAGGACAAAAATTGGAAAATTTTTAAGGGACTTTGAAAAAATTTCAACTGGAATTTTAGCCATTTTTTGACGTGAAATTGTAAACATGTGGACATGGATTTTGAAAATTCTAGAGAGAATTTTAAAAGCTTCAACAGAATTTCAACAATTACGAGAGGGATTTGAAAAGTTTCAATGGGAATGGGAAGAACTGGGACAAAAATTGGAAAATTTTTAAGGGACTTTGAAAAAATGTCAACTGGAATTTTAGCCATTTTTTTATGTGAAATTGTAAACATGTGGACATGGATTTTGAAAATTCTAGAGAGAATTTTAAAAGCTTCAACAGAATTTCAACAATTTTGAGAGGGATTTGAAAAGTTTCAATGGGAATGGGAAGAATTAGGACAAAAATTGGAAATTTTTAAGGGACTTTGAAAAAATTTCAACTGGAATTTTAGCCATTTTTTTGACGTGAAATTGTAAACATGTGGACATGGATTTTGAAAATTCTAGAGAGAATTTTAAAGCTTCAACAGAATTTCAACAATTACGAGAGGGATTTGAAAAGTTTCAATGGGAATGGGAAGAACTGGGACAAAAATTGGAAAATTTTTAAGGGACTTTGAAAAATGTCAACTGGAATTTTAGCCATTTTTTGACGTGAAATTGTAAACATGTGGACATGGATTTTGAAAATTCTAGAGAGAATTTTAAAAGCTTCAACAGAATTTCAACAATTTTCAGAGGGATTTGAAAAGTTTCAAGGGGAATGGGAAGAATTGGGACAAAAATTGGAAAATTTTTAAGGGACTTTGAAAAAATTTTCAACTGGAATTTTAGCCATTTTTTTAAGTGAAATTGTAAACATGTGGACATGGATTTTGAAAATTCTAGAGAGAATTTTAAAAGCTTCAACAGAATTTCTATAATTTTGAGAGGGATTTGAAAAGTTTCAAG